>NW_020863585.1:0-10304 GCF_003713205.1 Coffea eugenioides
TGCTAACGGATATGAAAAGCAAAACACACGCTAGTGAGTCAATACTCGATGCTAACGGTGATCAAAGACACGTTAGTGGGTTGACCCGATGCTAACGGATATGAAAAAGCAAAACACACGCTAGTGAGTCAATACTCGATGCTAACGGTGATCAAAGACACGTTAGTGGGTTGAACCCGATGCTAACGGATATGAAAAAACAAAACACACGCTAGTGAGTCAATACTCGATGCTAACGGTGATAAAAGACATGACACACGTTATTGCATGAAAAAGTTCTTGAATACTTACCTGAAAAATCATTTCAGAAATTGACTCAATTTGAATCAATTTTGTTCAACCAATCATCTGCTTTGCATTTTGACATTGTGGCTCAAGTTGGTGGATTTGTAATCTTTTTTTTTTTTTTTTTCTTTTTTTTTTTTTCAATGAAGAACACACACATTTTTTTTTGTTTTTGTTTTTGTTTTTTTTAAAAAAACAAAGGTGACAAATTCTAAAACTTAAAGAATACCAATGACAACTCTCCTTTCAAGAGATTTGAGAGGTGCATACATATGTCACTGTCCTCTCGATTTTAAAAGAATTTTTTTTTTCCACAAAGCCGATTTAAAATGCATTACCAAAATTGGAGCTCATTTCTCTTGATATTTGCCCTAGTGTAAATCATGTTTAACGAAGGCCACATTTTTCATGCTTTCGAAAAAACAAAAAGAATGATCATATGATACGAATACCATGTGATTCCTTGTGCTCCTTTTGGCCCTGAGAACTATGCAAGCATGATCTTTCGATGTCAAAACTGCTCCTCAAGAGTTGTGCTGCAACTTATTTTGAATCTTCTCAATTTTCTAGTATCAGTCAGCCATACCTCACTTTGTACCACAAATCAACTTTTCTAATGACCAGATTTGAATGAATGGCCAGTATCTCAAGTGTCGGCAACCCGCTTTTCATTCATGATTCTCTTGTGCTCCAAAATCTCACCTTGATGACCTTAACCTTTTAGATTTTCACAAAGGTCACACCTTTTTATTTTATTTTGTTTTCATTTTCTTCTCTTTTTTCTTTTTCATCCTTTTCTTTTTTTTTCTTTTTTTTTCAATCCCTTTTTTCTTTTTCTTTTTTTCATTCTTTTGAAGACACCCTTTCAGGTTTTCGCCTAATGAACAAATATTGTTAACGACATTTATCAACTCAGAAATGTATTTAAAGAAAGGATGGCATCAGCGCGACAACCCTTCCCATGTAAAAATGGTGAAGGTGTACTGACATCAATTGCCATTTGATTAAGTGATTTTTATTAGAAATACCACTAAAGCGGAGGTCGAGACTTTATGATTTTTATGATGGGGTCATGTGGGGTGTAGAAAAAGTGTTAAGGCTTCAAAGCAAAATCTTCAAAGAGGTTTCAAAAACCCTAAGACCGCATTCTATCAATATTTGCCCCAGTATGAGGGTATTAAAACCGAAAAAATTGCCCCAGTTTGGCTTTTGACTTCTTTTTTTCTTTTTTTCATGACAAATAGGAGATAAAAATTTACCCCAGTATGGGGTTTGCAATCTTTAGGAGGGCTATCAAATGAAAGGTTAAATTATTCTGGAAGTTCAATAGGAAAAACTAGGGATAAGATGTTCAAAGAGAAAAGAAGAAGGCTCGCCTTTGATCCGCCATAGATGGTATTTCAAAAAGAAAAATCACATAATCAGATAAAGAATTTATTACACATGTCTGAATTGATTGGCAGAGGAAAGACCTGTCCATCCAGTTCTGTAAGAATGGACGTTCCTCCGGATAGCACTCTTTGAACAATAAATGGCCCTTGCCAAGTCGGAGCAAACTTTTCTTTAACCTCCTCTTGAATCGGAAGAATTTACTTCAAAACCTTATCCCTCACTTCAAATAAGCGAGATTTGTCTTTCTTGTCATAACTAACGAACCATCCTTTGATGATAGCATTGTCCATGACAAACATTCAACCTCTTTTTCATCAATCAGAGACAGCAACTCATTGTGCTCCTTAATCCATTTGATTTCTTCTGCCTGAGCCTTTGTCAAAATGTGCAAGGACGGGATCTCAGTTTTGGCATGTATTACCACTTCCATTTCAGCATAAGAGGGCAAGGTGTTGCCCCAACTTAGAAATGTAATCTCCAATGAAATGCTCCCAGAGTTCAATTGCAAAATTTGCAAAATCGAAGGAAAAACTCTCTTTTTTTTTCTCTTTTGTTTTTTGTTTTTCATTTTTTCTCCTTTTTTATTATTCTCTTCTTTTTTTATTCCCCCTTTTTCTTTTCTCTTCTTTTTTCATTCCCCCCTTTTCTTTTCTCTCTCTTTTTTTTTCTGTTTCATTCCCCCCTTTTCTTTTCTCTCTCTCTCTTTTTTTTTTTCAAGTTGACTGCTGAAGTATGTACTCCTTTTGAGCAAATGGCCGATCCTCCACTTTACAATGTAGCATCATTGCTCCATTTTTATTTGTGATTAATCTCCAAATTTGCAAGTTTTGAATTGCACTTTTTCCTCGATCTCAACCATAAACACCTGCATAAGGGGAAATTTTCAAAGCACTTGAATTTTTCAATTTTTTACTTTTTTTTGTTTATTATATATTTTTTTTTGAGCAATGAAGTAACAATTAAGATTCATGCAAAGTATTGACTTATCAAGATTTTAAAAAATATATACTTGATCTTGGACATACCCTACAAATGTATTATAAAACTTTTGCCTCAATTTGAACTTATTTGGTGAAATCTCACAATATATTACAAAAAATTTGCCCCAGATTTAGGGTTATTTTAGTTGCAAAATAATCACATACAATGTGAATATAAACTACATTTTTCAAATGAAGAATTTAAATATCATATCCAAACTCATGTAGAAGATTCCATGATAAATCCCTCAAAATAAGACCAAATTGAAAAAGATCTCTTCCTTGTTTTGGGATTGGTGTTGAGGGAAAAGTATCACTTTTCTTATGAGCTCATCTTTTAGGACCAATCAAATGGATATTATTCAGGATTTTGAGATGGCTCAGGGGAATGGTATGTCAGGATCTGTCTTTTTTTTTTTCCAAATTGTATCTAGCACATTCAATATCACATCTTGGTGAAAGCAAATAGTTTATCACTCTTATTTCTTGAGAAAATTCAGTCAACATATAAGCTGTATAGGCTTGTAATATATGGGTAAAAACGATAGCTAAACATATGAAACAGGTTATGGCCTTATGATCATGAGTGATTGGTAGATTCCTTAAAGACAATATTTTCACTTCAAATTGTCATGAAAAATAAGTC
Source organism: Coffea eugenioides (assembly GCF_003713205.1). Lineage (NCBI taxonomy): Eukaryota > Viridiplantae > Streptophyta > Magnoliopsida > Gentianales > Rubiaceae > Coffea > Coffea eugenioides. Next base: position 3,304 of record NW_020863585.1, read on the forward strand.
AACAATGGACTTTATGAGCTTGTAATGTGGCTTGACAACGATAGCTAAAAAAATAAAATTTTCAAGGACAATGCACTTAAGATCGCACTTCTTCCCAAAATTGCCCCAGTTTCGGACTTAGATCCTGGGACCCTGTTTTGACTCTCTCTTTATCAATCACTTCAGCATTGAATGTCTTTGCATTTTTTTTCTTTTCATTTCATCATTTTCCACATTTTTTTCACATTTTTCTTTGTTTCTCTTTCTCTCTTTTTCTTTCTTCTTTTGTTGTTTTGTTTTTTTGATTTATCAATGCTGAGATCCCGCATGTCAATGATAGAATTGAAAACTCCCTAATTTTTGGAGTATAGATGGCCCTCTTTCTTTCCGACATTGAAAACCAAATATCAATAGTAGAGTCAAATTCCCCCAACTTGTAGCATTTTCTCCCTTCTTCTTCTTTTTTTTTTCTTTTTGAAATCTCCTTCCCCAGTGTGGGGGTGCAATCATAAGTACTTTCGAAACGAACCACCAATTTAGGCTCAACTGAGGATGCAAAGGATAAAAGTGTTTAGATGGTAGAAACGATGGCCAAAGCATCATTCTTATTTCTCATGACAACCAAAGTAAAGAATAACCCATTGGAAAAATCCATTTCCATTTGACATTCGAAAATTTTTTCCATGGAGGGTCATGATCATTTAGGATTTTATTTGAAACGAAATTCTATTTTTAAAGGCTCAAATGGGAAAACAAATGATAGAATCTGTATAAATAGAGAAACGAAAGCCTAAAGTATCATTCCAAATTTTCAAAACAAAATAAGAAGTAATGTACATTTTTGCTTTCACTCAGATGTGGATTGAATCTGGTTAGACACACCAGACACTTCCACAGAAAAATTATCTCACTTTGAAGCTAGTCAGCCAATGCGACTGATCTTGGACGTTCAATAGAAGTGGACAAAAAATGAAAATGAAAAGTGTTGGGGTTAATCTTTTATGACAAGCTATCAAATTTGAATGACCTCTTTTATTTCCGACTATCCTCATTGAATAGTTTAGGCCACAAATCTAGTGTATGCAAAGAATTTTGGGAATTGGACATGCATTCATGAATTTCAAGCAAGAGGTCGAAAAAATTTCAATTTAGCCTTATTTCTTAGGATTCATCATGAAATCTCCCAATAAGCAAATAAAGAATGAATATATACAAAACAATAATTGTCTAAATAAAAACTTTTTTATTCAAATGTTTGAAAATTTTTTCTCAAATATAATACATGTGAGAAAATAAAAATCTCTAAAAAATACACTTTCAAATACATATACACACTTTCTCTTTCTAACTTTTGAGACAAAATGTATTAGAAACAATGAATCAAAAGATTTTTGAGATGCTTTACACTAACATTTTCAAATGGATTTTTCATTCATTTTTTTTTCACATTGTAGGATCTGCCCAAGAATCAAATAACACTCGTAATTTTTCAAAATTTATTAGACCCAAAAATATTATCAGATATAGGAAAAATACTTTTACCTTGTTAAAACAACTTTTATAAATGCAGGGGAGGGGGAAAAATAAAAGCAAAATACCCAGAGTTAGTAAGCAAAACTGCAAAATCGATATGCATGTCCTATGGGTGAGCCCTTTTATGCCAAGGGTTGGCCTAGCATGAAAAATGCAATCCTCTGGGGTAGGCACCATACAATACCTGATGGATCCGATCAATGAAAAGACAATTTTGAAAAAACTGGATAATTGGAGTGACAAGAGACAATTTGTCCTAACAAAATGAGGACAAAGTCCGAATGGATTGATTGCATTGATTGACACATAAAATGATATCAAAATCAATTTAGTGTGTAAAACTTACTTTTGAAAGGATTGAAATGTCTCGACTAGTTTCTTCGGTGAACCATAGATCGCAACTTTAAAAGAGAATAAATAGGTTAAATGAATCGAATGAAATTGATAGTTAGTTCAAAAATTGACTGGATTATCTTGAAAGTGAATAAAACCGATCTAATGGATCGGATGAAATTGAGAATTTATTCAAAAAAATAAAATTGATTAAATGAATAATGAATTGGATGGAATTGATGATTTATTCAAAATTGATTGTATTGTCCTAAAAATGAATAAATTGGTCAAATGGATTGGATAGAATTGACAATTTATTCAAAAATCGACTGGATCACTAGCCAAATGAACAGAATGGAATTAATGATTTATCCAAAATGAAATTGAATGAAAATGAAATTAAAAAATGAGCAAAATTGTAAGGATCGAATGATCTATAAAAAAATCGATTCAATCATCTTAGATGTAAAAATGGAATGAATGAAATTGATGATTTATTCAAAATCGACCGAATTGCCCTAAAAATAGGTAAACTGGTCACATGAATTGAATGAAATTTAATTTATTCAAAATTGACCGAATCACCCTAAAAAAGGGTAAATTGATCAATCGAAATTGATGATTTATTCAAAATTAACTTAGTCCTAAAAGTGAAGAAATAGGAAAAAATGGATTGGATGAATTTGATGAATAAAATGGTCCAATGAAATTGATGGTTTATTCCAAAAATTGATTGAATTGTATACCCATTGAAAATTTTCAAAAAATTCATTGTGATTCATTAGTCTATGAGCCTTCGAAAATCAAGATTCGACCTTAACATACTTATCATCTCAACAATGAGGAATTTGTGAATTTCTTCAACTTAATGTCCGTTACACAAGGAATTTTTACCAATTTTGATAAAATGGCCAAAAAGTGATTATTAAAGGCTCATATTCTAATGCGTAAAAACTGTTCCATCATTCTCAATGCCGTCACACGGAAGGGATCGAATCCTACCTTACCTTGTGCACTACCCCTTTGGATGGTACAAAAAATATAAACGTGTAAGTCTCATTGGATTACATATCCGAGACACAAAGCGGCTTATTCCTAACGCGGGATCCCCTATGCGGCATTCCCTCTAAAGTTAATGTATGATGCCAGTTTATTAAAGCGATTAAATATGCAATGAAATAATTGACATATGATCTAAAAGTACCCCATTTAAATGCCGGGGTAAGCCTAAAATGAAATGTATTCATGCTGCAAATGCGAAACATTGAATTTAAACGTGTCACATCAAATAGGGTAGGCTCCTAGAGAGTACCATGCCAGGACTCTTATTTTCTAGGACTTATGAATGCAATGAAGACACAAAAACCAAGAAAAGTTAGTTTAGACAGATAAATACACATAACACATTGTAGCAACGAAATCAACACAAGGAAATAAAGCAATAAAAAGAGGAAAGGGATTGGACCCCTCCCCTCGTGAATAGTGTCCCTAATAGGGTAAGGTCGACTCTACCCTAGGCAAGCTAAAATGGATGCATGAGGTTAGGGTTCACTAATGCATCTAGACTCGATAGGTTTTAGGTCCCCGAGCCTTCAGACTTGGAAACCAAGGGTCATCACTCCCAAGGTTCCTTGTCGGTGGCTCGAGCGATTCCCCAGACGTTGCTACGCACACGTCGTGTTACGGCTACCCGTCTGGGCGAATCTAAAAAGAATTCTCAACCTTCGACTAAAAACTAAAAGTTGTCGCGCCCCATTTTTCGCGATGGAAAAGAAAAATAAGTTTTATAAAAAGATGTGATTTAATAATAAATGAAAAAGGACCTAGAATGGGACTTAAAAGAATGCGACAATTTGGGTCCAAAATTTAGTCTAAAAGGGTTTTTAAGAAAAAATAGGAGTCGCCACTTGGTATGGAGTTTTGGTGTACCAAGTCACCCAAAAAAAATAAAGTAAAACAAAATGAAACCCTTTTTGACAACTCCAGGTCTTTGAAAACAAGAGAAAATGGATTCGGGAGTCACGGTTGAAGAAAGGGAAGGCAAAGATTCGATTAACTCAAATCTAAGGCACCCTTTCAACCTAGTCTAAGCTAGTTGCGAGGTTTAGTCAAAATTTTCCTAATCTAACCCTTAATTTATCACATTTGGATGTTTTCTATATGAATGCAAATCTAAAAAATATCGTAAGGGACAACATGTTCATTCAAGGGTTTAATTGAACCAATCGCATTAATTGCGAAGGTCAAAATAAATCCTCGAAGGTGTCACAAGGATGCAAATGATGAAAAAGAAAAGAAAATAAAAGAAAAGAAATTAAATTATATACATATATATAAGTGATCAAAGAAAAAGGGAATGCAACATAAAGGGTACGGGAGGCAAAAAAAATTCGTGACATAATTTTCTTATACATGGATTAATAGGGTATTTAAACTAGAAAGTTATAATCACCCATTTCCCATGTTTGAAAAATAATTATCCTAACATGAACAAGCAAATGAACTAGCTTAAATGGGATGCAATTCTAAATGACATGATTAGCACCTATAGCGGGTAGGGGATAATATAATAGGGAATATCATGCAAATGAGAAAAGATCCTAAAAATAAAAATATACATGAAAATGTAGTGAATAGCACACAAAGATGAATCTAGCGCAAGATAACCTAAAGGGTCTAGCGTTGGACTAGCCCATTTCTAAAAATCCTTACTAGCGTTGGACTAGCAAGTAAGCGGAGGGAGAAACCACAACTAACGTTGGACTAGTGTGGTGACGTCATGCATCAACAATTCATAGTGAAACAAATAAAACATAAATTAAAACAAATAAACACATAAGAGCACGTAACACATAACACGTAAACATAATATCTAGATGCCAAAATCCTAAGAAAAACGGATAAAACACATAACACATAAGCCACATAAACACGCAATTTATCTATTACATCGGGGAGCGCCTAGCTACAATCTAGGAGGGAAAAATATAATAAAACAAATTTAATTATCCTATCTATTACATTTTTTTGAGGTATTTAAATGCCTCTTGAATCATTGTAAAAAATTAACTAAAACATATGTAAGAAAACTTGAATGAATATTTAAATCAAATAAATAAAGCATATAAAAATATAAACACATAGGAACACATAAGAGCACATAAGAGCACGTAATTGACATTGAAATAATAAAAATAGGGGTACCTCCCGTTTGAAGTGGTGACTAAATGGAGTCAAATTGTCCTATTTATACTCACAATGAACAAAAGGATCATGGCACCAATTTAATTGAAAAAGAAAATAATAATACAAGTACTAAATTCACACTAATATGTCAGACGTAAAGAGATTTAAGCAAATCTAAAAATTCCAAGTTAAGTATATTCTAAAGTAACATAATTAGCTATTAAAGAAAAGAAACAATCATAATAAAGAGAGTCAAAATTTGCCAAGGACTGAATTGCAAAAATTGAAAACTTTTGGGGGACAAAAATTATATTTTCCAAAGTTCAGGGGTCAAAATTAAATGAAAGATAAAATTCAGGGACCAAAATGAAATTAATTTAAGGGCCTAGGTGAAAGGAATTTAAAATGTTCTGGGCCACAATAAAACTACTCCAAAGATCAGGGGCTAAAGTGCAAAATTTGATTTCTGATTGGGGAGAAAAAGGCCATTGGGCCATTATTGATTTCTTTGGGCCGAAAACTACCTAAGCCCAACCGAAAATCCATAGAAACGAGCAGGCCAGCCCGTCATTTTATCACTCAAACCTGACCCAGAAATGCATGGGCTCCAGCCTCCTAGCCCATCCGAAACCCAAAAAAAAAAAATAAACCAAAGCCCATTTCCAAAACCCAACCAAAACTAACTCCTGGCCCAACCGAAGAAAAAACATTAGCCCAAACCGTTTTCTTTCTTTTCTTTTCTTTCTTTTTTTTTTCTTCTTCTTCTTTCTTTTCTTTCTTCCCCGTTCGTTCCGTCTCTTCTTCTTCCCAGGCGAGCTGAAGCTTCAGCTGGCGGCCATGGTGGTCGCCGGTGGCGCCGCCGCCGCCGACCGCCACCGCCGGTGACCTCTCCGGTCACCAAAAATCCTCAAAATACACCTCCCCACTCGATTTTTCGCGTAGACTCCATTTTCGGAGTTAGTTTTTACAAAAGACGATCTAAAAGTGGCCAAAATGTCAAAATACAGTCCAGTTTTTATTTTTTAAAACACCCAAATCTTTCACCAAAAATCATAAAAAATATATTACAATACTCCTTATAACCTCTACAATACAACTATGATTTTAACTAACCAGAAAACAATAACAAAAGACTACATTAAGGCAAAACAGTACCTAAAAATCTTTTTGGCATTTTTTCAAACAATTAATATGCATTCACAGACATCATTTCCTTTTCCTTCATCTAGTTCATGCCATTTCCAAATTTTCAGCAATGCAACAACAACAATACAAGGCAGCGAGCAGAAATGAAAGAAAACTAAACAATGAAGCATTGATTTAATGTGCTAGACAAAGACTAAAAAAAATACCTCAATGTAGGTGTGTGTGAGGTTGAGATGGAACCGAGAGGAGTTGGGGAAGATTTTTTTTGTTCTATTTGTTTCCTCCGCCCGAGTCCGAGAGAGGGAGAGTGAGGGGTCAGCTGCAAAATTCCGAGAGCTTCCCTTCCTCTTCTCTCGTGCGTTTCTTTTTTTTTTTCTGCCTCTGCCAAGTGAGCCCAGAGGGATTGGAGTGCTTTTTTTCTTTTTGTGGCTTGTCTTTTTGGTCTCCTGAAACTAGAGAGAGCCGAGGGATGTATTTTTTGGGGGAAGCAAGAGTGGAGAATTTTTTCTTTGTGGCCTCCCTGATTTTCCAGAGAGAGCCGAGTGAAGAAAATGGGTCGCCAAATTAGCTTTTTGTGCGTGTTTTCTCCTCTGCAAATGTTGAGTGTTGGCAGAGCCAAAAACTCATGGCCAAGAAGGAGTCAAATGGGTTTGGTTTCCTTCAAAATGATGGCTTCTGCGGATGAAAAGAAAGGTCCCTGGCAATTGAGTGTGGAATGGGTTAATAGTTGTTTTGGTAGAGAAAATGATTATGATGATTTTTTTTTATTTTCTTTTTTGTTGATTGTTTTTTTTGTTTGTTTGTTTGTTTTTCTCTTTCTTTTT
>NW_020863586.1:5000-12116 GCF_003713205.1 Coffea eugenioides
TCTTCGCTCAAGAAAGCTGGATGATCAGCCTTTTCCAAGGAAAAACGCAGCTTGCATTCTCCCTCTTGCTCTCGTTTCTTCTGTTTTCTTTTTTTTTTTTTTTTTTTAGCCCAGCCGCCAACCTCGGCTCTCTCTATTTCTTAGTTTTTCCTCTCACCGAAGCTCCCTGTTTTTCCAGATTTTTTTCCCTTTTTCTGTTGTTTCTTTTTTCTATCCCTTGTTGCTCTGTTTTTTCTCCATTTCCTCTGCTCTGTTTTTTCCGTTTTTAGCCCCTTTTTTCTGTTTTCTAGTCGTAGCTCCCCCCAAGCCTCCAAGTGTCCTTAACACCTCCCTCCTATACACTTGTCCTATAATTCCTTAGACACTTGTCTAATGATTATTTTGTACACTTGTTCAACATGCACACTTCCACCTATCCACACATTTTCCTTTACTTTTTGTCATTTTCATTTTTTTTTCAAAAATCAATTAAAAATAAATTAACAATTTTCAAACCAAATTTAAGAGAATTAATGCCACTTTTAACATCTTACAAAAATGAAAATGATGAATCTAACCCAATTAAAAAAAATAAATAAATAATAAATGATAAAAAATGAAATAATCAAAATAATCAAAATTTGGTGTCTACAGGGTGTTTATGTACTTTACCCTCTCATTTTACCCTGGACCACTCACTTTACAAACAACAAAATGCAACATTTCTTTGCTTGTTCATCCCTATGATTTTGGTCCGCTTACATCTTCGCGGACCAATTACGGGATTAAGCCTTTGCATATAATGTAAGGGTTGATAGGTGTTCCTTATATGCAAAACATTGCCCTAAAGTGATGGAAACATTGGCCTAAAAGGTCTGTAAAACTCCCCAAACAATCTGAAGCGTAGATGGAGCATACATGTTCAACTGGTGAGTGTGTTAACCCAAATGACAGACACAGAATAAGCTGCCCCAAAATTAAACTGTAACACACGCACAAGTAAAAATTACCAAAATTCGAAAAAAATATGATACAAAATGTCTCCATCGAATTCCGAACAATACCTTAAGAAAGCGGGTGCTTCCGTTCTGCGGAGATGAGCCACACTTTAACCCTAACGGGGGGTAATCTAAGGCGCCACCGGTTTAACGCATGAACTCCTTAAATCGAAACGATAGCACAACTGAATCACTTAATGCCAAATAAAAGGGGCTGGCGAAACTGAGGAGACGAAGGGAAATTCGGCCAGGGGGGGCCTTTGCCGACGCGCCAGTGGAAATGGCAGCAGATGGCGGACCACGGCACCAATGTCTTCCGTTTCACACCTCTGCTCTGTAATTCACAGATGTTTGGGAGGCACAATAGCTGTTGTAGTGGTGGGGGAAAAAAGGCAGTACAGACAGAAAAGAATTTCTTATTGCGCACCCACAAAGAGCACACCTTGTATTGCAAAAACTGTTGCGCTCATTGGCCATACAAGTTAAGTAGTTGGGGCCTGGGGGTAGTGGGCAGTGTGTTCAATTAATGCAAGATAGGCATACACAGCTAGCTTTTCATGTTCCCACGTACACGGATAACGGTTCAAATTCTCTCGCTCCCGCCATAAACTCCTTATTCATGTGGCCGTGCGTATTGTGTAGTTATGAAGGACGAAACGCAGAATAATTTGGTATTGTATTGCAGGGCGGGCTCAATTTAAATGCCCGCCACAAATTCGTGTTTATTCAACGCAAAATTGTTACTCTCTTCTTGTAATGGAGGAAAGCCATAAAGAGCTGGTGTTTTATGGCACACCGACCGAAATTGAAGTTAAGGCAAAATTTAGTTTTGGTCTCCGGAAATTATGCAGTGTTGTTGTAATACACAGAACACGTAAAGAGCTGATCCTTTATTGGGTAACGGTGGGAATTTAAATTTATCCCACAACATGAATTTCGGGCACAAAGGAAAATGGTTACACTTTTTCTTCGTACGTTGTCGTACAAAGAAAATTGGGCTTGACGTACAAAAAAATTAGTGGTGGCCCATTTCGTAAGGCCCGCAAAGAAAAAATGGGTACACATTCGTTCTTACAGTGGACGAAATCCAAAGACAGCCGGTGCTGTAATCCAAAACGGGTGTAAGATAAGTTTATGCTATAAACTAATTTTCGGCCGCAAAGCACAACGGCCTGTGTGTTGCTGTAGTGGAGGAAAGGCGTAAAGAGCCTGTCCTTTTTTGGGTGAACGGGATTAATTGATTGTAAATTTTACAATCAATGAATTTATGTTTTGCCAGCATTGGGTACTTTGTTCTTTTAATGTGGGAGACGCATCAACACCTGGCCTTTTATTGGTCAACTTGGTTCATTATAATTTAAGCCATAAAGCCGTGGTGCCATACATTTAAAGAAAAACATTACAATTTTTTAAGGGATTTTTTTACAAACCTCCCCATAAGTTGGTAATAACTACGGGATATTTCGTTTTCCTCGTAAATAGCTATTACTTTGTTCGTGGTATACAGGAAAAGCACGAACAACTTATATGTTAAGTCCAATTAATTTTTCCGAAGTTTTACGTATTAAATTTGTGCAAAACACAAAACCTACAACTTTTCCTGTACCAAAAATATTATCGCATCATTTTTCAAATTTTAGTTACAAACATTTATGTATTTAACATAAATTATATGATTCAAAGTATAATGGCTATAAATAGCTACTATTTTATTCTTATAGTACAAGAAACCCATAAAGACTTGCTAAAAAGTGGGTGACAATTTTTTTTTTTTTACTTTTAAAATTTATGTTACATACAAAACTAGAATAGCATTGATAATAATCTTAGTGGAACACTTTTATAATTGCAATTATAAACAATTATGTATTTCATATAAAATAAATAATTGAAACTGAAATAATCATACATAGCTAGTACTTTATATATATAATGCAAGAAACTCGTAAATTGGTGGTATGTTATGTAAAATTTTGTTCTTTTACTTTGAAATACTTCTTTTATATTTCATACAAACATGCTAGTTTTGGTATCGTAAAAGAATTTGTGTAACGTCTTTTCAATTATATTTGCAAAAATATAATTATTTCACATAAATGAAATGATCCCGAATAAAATACCCATAATCATCTCAAACTTTTTATTAACAAGCAATCCTGTACTAATATAGGGAGGAAGAGTGTATTCATGGAATATAAATATCATCTGTATCATGGTTGTAATATTTTAGGGATAATGGTCAGAAACCTACCCTGAAGTTTCTGACAATTGCACTGAGACCAGTCCAGGTTTTACAAATTTCACCTACCTCCGTTGCTTTTCAAATATCACCGGTTGAAATTGTTACCAAATTTCAAAAGCAACGGATTTAAATTCTATACTGCTGTCACTGCAACTGTTAGAACCTTCAGGGGAGGTTTGTCAAATTATCCCTTTTTAAATAACTCAAAATTTATTAATTCTTTATTCTTTTTTATAGAGTCAATTTCTACGTCCACCACCGCCCACTGCCACTCTGCCACCCCCCTTCAGCCGCAGCCACTTCCACTCCCACCCCAACTAAAGCACTCTCCGTCTGGAACTCTCTCTCTCTCCCTGTATCTCTTTCGGTCTCTCTGTGTCCTTGTCCTTCACCCACAGCCACTTCCACTGTAGACACCAAATTTTGAATAATTTTATGTGGCATCTATTTCATGATTTTCATTTTAGATTGTTTGCATTCGTTGTTTATTTTTAATTTTTAGTTTTAGCTTTTAAGTTAAAAATTAGCGTAGAGTTTTTAGAAAAAAGAAAAGGAAAACATCAAAAATATGTTGTAGTCATTTTGTTTTTATTCAATGCTTTTTTGAGAGAGAAATGAAAATGAAAAATCACAAAAAAAAGGAGAAAAGAGAAAATTAAAGGAAAAGGGGAAAAATAGGCTTTAGTTGGATTGGAAAAATGAAAAAAAGAAAAAAAAGAAAAAAAGGGAAATTCGTTCACAAAAATATGTTTATTTCTTTAAATTCAATCTTTGGGCACTTTAGTTATTTTTATTTTGAGAAAAAGAAAATGTAGAAAAAGATTGAAAAATGGCCATTTTTAGTTGTTTAGTTTTTTTGTTTGTTTTCATCATTATTAGTATTATTATTATCATTACCTGGTTTGTGTAATTTCGTTATTATTATTATTTATATTTTATTTTATCATTTCTGTAATTATCATTGTTAAAAAAAAAAAATTTTATTATCGCAGCATGCACGCTGCAATTTTTTGCAGCGTGCAAGGTACAACTTCAATAGCCTTTGGAGGGCTGGATGTGAGGGCCTGTCCTTGTCCCTCATCCTCACCTTTCAAACAAGGGTTTAGGAGTTTGGGAGGTTCCTGGTATAAATAGCAAGAGAAAACACAGCCGCAAGGGGAAGTTTTTTCGGTGAGCAAGAGAGGATAGAGGGAACGGCTGCAAACTGAAAGAAAATGACCGAGAGCAAAAAGAGGTGAGGGACGGAGAAACAAAAAGGGGAATGGATGAGTGAGGAAAGGGGAAAAGGAACTAAAAGCTGGGTTTGGAGTTGAGAATCAGAGAGTCCGAAAGAAAAGGGGCAGCTACGGGATAGAGTGCTGGGGGGTTGGACAACTAAGGATAGAACGGAGAGAGCAAAAGAGAGATTAAGGTTGGCGGCTGGGCAAAGGAAGTGGCGGAAGAAAGGACCAGAAATTTCCAGATTTTCGCGTGGTCTTCATCAGAACCAGCAGCAAGTCCCTTTCGATTCCCGTGGAGGACGATCATCTTCAGTGCACAGGCTTTTCAGATTCGGTGTTAAAGTCTTCAAGGTAGCCTTTTCTTTCCATTTTTTTTCTTGTTCAAACATACTCAGATCGATGTTAATATGCCACAGTACATGTTTTTTCCTGGTTCCATGTCTTTCTTGCTTCGGCTCTCCTGGTTTCCTGCGAGTTGTTTTTTTACGGAGGTTGTCCCATGTTTTGTTTAGTTGGCAACGAACCCATAGCATCGGTAGAAGGTTTCATAAATGAATATAGGTTTAAAATTGTCAATTGAGTTTGCTGTGGCCAGAGCATCAGATTTTTGCCGAAAAATTTCTGTCAAGAGGATTGCATGTCTGTTTTATTTGTTTGGACGTTGATTTTTTCTGTATATTGTTGTTCCGAATCTTGCTTTGATGGTTTTTGCAGCTTGGTGGCTGAAAAGTAAGTTTGTTTAATGTTGGTTGTATGCGTTGTTTGACTGGGATATCATGAATACGCTTGCTATCAAGATTATGTTCAGAATTTTGATGGGAATTTAGAATTAAAGGCCATCAGTTTTCTTGCATCTTGTTTGGGTGCGTTTTTGCTGGAAGTTTCAAGTCATAGTCTAGCAGACATTGAGTTTTTTTTGCTGCGCTGTCTGACCGAGAGTTTGTGAGAGTTTACTCTCTCCATGATCTCAAGTCCTCGCTTGTATGCTTGAATGAGTTGGGTTTGGCTTGGGTCAGTTTTGTGTCACGTATATTGGAAGTTATATTAGGAGTCTGGTTGTGGTAATGGTAATCTCGTTGTTGCTGAGTTTCTTGTTTTACATCTAGGCTGCATTTTCATATCTAGTAGCACTATTGGACCTGTTAGGAATAGGTAGGTGCATCTTGTGTGTTGCCAATAATGCTGTGATGAATTTTTAAGCAAGTTCTGGTTAATAAGCTTGGGTTAAAAAAAACGAAAATCTGGTCTACCTTGAGTGTTTTTTTTTGCGGTAGAAGGCAGGCTGAATGTTTGCATGGGTTTTTGGGTTCAAAAGAAAAATGTTTCAGTTTTTCTTTGTTTTATGGTAAGACAATGGCAGTCCATACACTTAGTTCATACACTTAGTTCCTACCTGAGATAATCTGCTTTATGCATGAACAAAAACCATCTGCTCACTTTCATTCATGAAACCAGAGGAAAGTGAGCAAAGTTGCTGCAAATTCTCACATTGCTTTTCTGCATTCAATGCTCAGTGGTTTTGATTGTGTTTGGGTGAGATTAACAACATAGGCTTGGGGTCATTGCATTTGTGTTTAGTTTGGTTTGAGTTGTTTCATCAATGTGTTTCGGTTGGAATGAGAAAATTGCAGCTAGCTTAGAATTGCTAAGAGCTTCATAGCATTGTTGAACTCTGTTGCCAAAGGTTTTTCACGCCATGTTGCATGCATTTTGCATGAAACTATTTCTGAAAATTGCTCTTTAACCCCCCAAGTCCCTTTTTGTTCTACTAAGGCCCAAGTAATTTGAATACTTAATCAATTTAATCCTTCAAGCTTCTCCATGTTCCACAAAAGCCCAAGCATGTCTCATTTCTTCACAATTAGGTCCTAAGGTGGGTGTACTTTGAGTCATCATTTGGCCTTTCATTGTTTTCGGGACTTTTGAAGCTCTTAAATTTTTCAATTGGTTTTATTTGGTTGATTAATGGTTGCTATTGAGTTTTCAAAATGCATGTTTAAATCATTCATGGACCCTTGTTCATTCTTGGACCTTCGAATTTCCATAATGTTTGCTTGGATCTTGTTATTTACTTGGGGAACTTTTTGTGTTTTTTAAAAAAAAGTTTCAATTAGGTTCAAATGATTGAGTAGTGCTTGCTTTTGGGTCTTTGGTAGATGTTATGCTTAGGGATTGGATGATCATGCCTTTGCTTGGTCTTTAATTAGCTTTTTACTTCGTTAAGTTGCCATTGGGGGAAAATTTGATGATTTGGTGGATTCCAATTATTTTGTTTATATCTTATAACTAAATTGGTGCATTAATCCTTTCTTTTGAATGGTTTTAGCCCAAATTAGTTCCTTCTTTAGCAACTATAGCCCAAGTTGAGTCTTGTTCACCTTACTGGCATTGCACACGGGGGGAGGTACAATTTCTTTTATCCCTTTTTGTCTCTCCTATGTGCTCCTACGTGTTATGTGAAATTGCATGCCTACTCCGCTTTCCTTACCTCCTCGCATGCATTTACTGGCTTTTACTTTTATTTAAGATAGGGCTCGGAGAGCCTCTGGTCCATTTTTCCTTCCCCTTTATGCTTTTATGGGGTATGTGTACACCTCTTGGCTTGTAATAGATAGGGCTCGTAGAGCATCTGGTCCATTTCCCCTTCCCCTTGGTTGCTTGCTTTTGTTGTTACATG
>NW_020863587.1:7500-12500 GCF_003713205.1 Coffea eugenioides
AGAATAAAGATAGAGTCCCGTTCTACATGTCAATGTCGGCAACAATGAAATTTATAGTAAGAGGAAAATCCGTCGACTTTAAAAATCGTGAGGGTTCAAGTCCCTCTATCCCCAAAAAACATATTTGATCCCCCAACTATTTATCCTATCCCCCTTTCGTTAGCGGTTCAAAAAACCTTATTCATTTACTCTATTCTCTTAGAAATCGATCTGGACGGAAAAGCCCTTTTCTTATCACAAATCTTGTGTTATTTATGATATACATATAAATGAACATCTTTGAGCAAGAAATACCCATTTGAATGGTTTACAATCGATATAACTATTCATACTGAAACTTACAAAGTACTCTTTTTTAAGATACAAGAAATTCTAGTACCTAGATAAAATTTTGTAATCCCCTTTCCTTCTTTTAATTGACATAGCCCCCCTTTTCTCATAAAATGAGGATGCTACATTGGGACTGGTCGGGATAGCTCAGATGGTAGAGCAGAGGACTGAAAATCCTCGTGTCACCAGTTCAAATCTGGTTCCTGGCACATGATTAATTTGTATAAGTCTCTCTTGTATAAATTAATTGATATGAATCGACATTCATATTTATAGTTTAGATCATAATAAATACATATTGTTTTCCACTTCAGCGAGATATACCCCATCTATTTTATAGATGGGTAGAACTTTTTAGATAAGGTATCTAAAAGAATTAGATTCTATTTCTTCATCTTTTTTATTTCTGCTCTTCTTTTGTTCAAAAAGAATGTTAATACTTCATATATATTCAAAAGACATATTCAAGGGGTTAATTTAATTGGTTGAGATCAAATCTAGAGGAATTGAAATACACAAGAGATACAAATAAATAGAATCCAATATCCTTTAATTTCTTTGTATTTTCGTTCATATTTGATTTCGTCATTCCTACTTACATAACTTTCTAAAACCCTTTAAATAATGTGCGTAGTAGAAAGTCAAAATTCATGATGTAGAAGTTCATCCTCTTTGTTCGTCTCATCTGAGATAAGCATCTTACAAACCAAATAAATGGGATGTAAGAATACCAACGAATCTCTCATTGTCTTTTTTTTTTGTTAGCCTATTATAGAATTCCCAAATACAAAGGAGACTTCCATTATTCTGGTTAATCTAGAACAGAACGTATAATCCTTGAATATGTGAAATTGTATAAGACGAAATTAGTTTCTTATCCTTCAATGAGCATCTTGTATTTCATAAAAATTGGGAGCAACATAATCCTTGCGTAAGGGCCATCCTATCCAACTTTCAGGCATTAAGATACGTTTCAAGCGTGGATGATTATCATAAGATATTCCCAACATATCATAAGATTCTCGTTCTTGAAAATCCACACTTTTCCAAACCCAGAAGACAGACGGAATCCTAGGATTCCTCCTTGAGACAAATACTTTTATGCATACCTCTTCTGGTTGATCTACACCATACTCTATTCTCGTAAGATGATATACACTAGCTAACAGCCCGCCGGGTGCTACATCATAGGCGCATTGGGAACGGAGATAATTGTAACCATATACATATAAAATAACAGCAATAGAATGCCAATCCTCGGACTTTATTTGTAAAGTCTCTATTCCTTGGTAATCAAAGCCCAAAGATCTATGAATTAGCCCATGCTTGACTAGCCAAGCAGACAAACGACCCTGCATCTTTTTTATTTCTCCCATATTTTTATTTGTATTAAGTATTTCACCTTTACGATGAAATTTATGAAGATTTTTTTTATTTTGTACAAAGAAATACTGTCTAATTCACCAATTCATGGGAAGAGACTGAACTTTTGTATTTGAAAAATGTTTCAGTAGGTATTTCTGAAGTAAAAGTAGATGCCGGTTGATAAAGGAATCCTTGATCATAATTTCCAGTATTCATACTGCGGCTAATATGAAACTTGTGATTTGTAGTAAAACACCGATTCGACCGTTGACGTTGAGGCCTAATTCTATCTTCATAGATTTCTCGAGATATTTTCTTACGAAGTTTTGTTATAGCATCTATAACTGCTTCCGGTTTAGGGGGACAGCCTGGCAAATAGACATCTACAGGAATTAGCTTATCAACCCCCCGAACAGTACTATAAGAATCGGTACTGAACATCCCTCCTGTAATTGTACATGCTCCCATAGCAATAACATATTTTGGTTCAGGCATTTGTTCATATAATCTCACTAAAGAAGGGGCCATTTTCATTGTTACCGTTCCGGCTGTTAAAATTAGATCTGCCTGTCTAGGACTTGATCTTGGTACTAGTCCATAACGATCAAAGTCGAATCGTGACCCTATTAGTGAAGCAAATTCAATGAAACAACAACTGGTACCATAGAGAAGTGGCCATAAACTAGAGAGTCTTGACCAATTTGAAAAATCATTTAATGTAGTTGAAATAACTGAATTTTGGGCTGTTCGATCAAGTAAAGGAAGCTCAATGGAATTCATAACAGTCTCAATTTTATTTTGATTTTTTTCCTTTTTTCTTTTTATTGTCTGAATATTCAGGAGCTAAGACCATTCCAATGCCCCCTTTCGCCATGCATAAACTAAACCAACTATTAAGATAAGTACAAAAATTAAAGCTTCTATAAATACAGATACACCCAAAATATCGAAACTCATTGCCCATGGATAAAGAAAAACTGTTTCAACATCAAAAACAACAAAAACTAGAGCAAACATATAATAACGGATTCGAAATTGTAACCAAGCGTCGCCTATTGGTTCTATACCCGATTCATAACTAGAGAGTTTCTCCGGCCCTTTGCTAATCGGGGCTAAAATTCCGGAAATAAAAAATGCCAAAATAGGAATAAGACTTGATATTATTAGAAATGTCCAAAAAATATCATATTCGTAAAGAAGAAACATAGACACACTCCTATGAACGTGGAAAATATACCGGATTGCTCGATTAGAATTGGAATTGTCAAGTCATCCATACCATAACTTTTTATTTTACTCAATTCAATCAAAACAAGAATTCATTTTTATTGAATTGACGAGTTTCCTTTGTTTACTGCGAAACATATCTCATTTCAAGGTAGAATCCTATTTCCATTATACTTAATTTCGATTTTTTTACTTAGTATAACTCTATATCTCCATCTTACTTTTATACAAATTTTCTTATTTTCACAGGATTCTCTCTAAAGAAGGGGAATTCAAAATAAACAAAATAAAAAAGAATTCTCGTTTTTGTTTAGAATTTTGAATTTCTTTTTTTTTTATTAACTTCTACTTACTTAATTAATATCTATTATATAGATTATCCATTTTTTTTTATATTTTTTGAAATTGAATAAAATAAATAAAATTCTTGATAGCTTTCCATTTTTTATGAATAGAATCAGGAGGTCTTTTTTTTTTTTCTTAGTCATTTAGAATAGAACAAGTAAGATACTGGATGGGAATTTTCATCTCAGGATTTAGAATATCTTGGTCTTGGTATATTCCTTTATATTAGGATCCCATCCCGGCGGAGGGGTTTCGGTTTCTCTTGATTGATTACAGAAAAAGAAGACTGCCCCCTGTGCTTCGCTAGGCCTAGGTAAGGTATACGAAGGCCTATTTAATAACGAAACTTACCAAAGGTATTCATCTTTCAACAAGCTTTAATTTGTACACAAGCGCAGGAGGTCATTCCTAGATCCATTGGGGTTTTTAACAGGGCGGCTCGTGTCACGATTTTTACTTCAAAAATTCACCAACAAGATTAGGTATACCAAAGAAAGGGAATATCACGAACTTCTTGTGAACAAACAGGAAAATTCATATGAAATTCACCTTCACCTCCGAAGATTAATGACGAAAGGTTGCTTTGTTTATCTGCGATTGGAAAAATATCAATTAGATCTATTGAAATATCCGCCTTTTGCTTTTAGTTTTCTGTTTTAAAGAATTCCTGTGAGTGAGCTTATAGGAATAATTTTATTTCGATGAACCGACTCGTTAGTTCCAAGCAACAAAGAATAATGAAGAAATAAAAATTATACAATTTCGTTTTTTGTATTTTGAATTTTCATTAATTCATTTTCATTTTTTATTATAATTAAATTATAGGGCTATACGGACTCGAACCGTAGACCTTCTCGGTAAAACAGATCAAACTTTTTATTATCAAAATGATCTGAACTGTTTCAAAGACCCAACATGCATTTTTTTTGCATTGGGCTCTTTCATTAACTGATCGAAATATCAGCTAGTCTGCCATATTTTTTTCTTTTGACAAAAAAATAAGATAAGAAGATGGCTCCATGTGCTCCGATTTATTATTTTGAATTCTAATCCAAGAGCACTACCAAAGTCTTTCAAGGGTAGGGTTGTCGTGACGTAGGTCTGCCTATGGCCTAGATCAACCTAAGTCAAATGAAGTCTCTACCGTTCCGCTTACAAAATGAAACTTCATACACCTTAAAGTTCATAGGACGAAAAGAGATTTTTTGAGGTCCTTATACTCATTAAGCCTAGCATTGAAAATATTGGATATTCACCTTATCAATACCTCAAATCCATGAGAGTGTCCATTTTGTGCCTAACCTAAATGGGCACCCCAATCGAACCGAACCCTTTGTCAGGCTATTGTTCCCTCAAAGTTATGGGGTAAGACATCGATTTCTCAATTAAGATCACAATTTTTTGATTTGATTGTATGATGGATTACCTTGAAAAACATTGGCGCGCGTGTAAACGAGGTGCTCTACCAACTGAGCTATAGCCCTTATTGCTTGTGATACATATTTTATCATGTAGATAATTTCTTGTCAAGATGAATGAATATTCCCTGAAAAAATATCATAAATCTTTGATCTCTTTGAGCGGTATTGCTTATAAGCAATATGATATTTATAATCCACATCGACGGGATGGGTTCCATTTTGTTATCTTTGGAATGATAAATGACCTACTTAACTCAGTGGTTAGAGTATTGCTTTCATACGGCGAGAGTCATTGGTTCAAATCCAATAGTA
>NW_020863587.1:17500-22896 GCF_003713205.1 Coffea eugenioides
CTATTGTATTTTCATGCAAATAGGAGGCAAGAAAAGTCTATGGAAAGATGGTGGTTTAATTCGATGTTGTTTAAGAAGGAGTTCGAATGCCGGTGTGGGCTAAATAAATCAACGGAAAGTCTTGGTTCTATTGAAAATGCCAGTGAAGGTGATGAGCCGGATATAAAAGATAGGACTAAAAACATTCAGAGTTGGGGGGGTCGTGACGATTCTAGTTACAGTAAGGTTGATCATTTATTCGTCGTTAAAGACATTCGGAATTTCATCTCCGATGACACTTTTTTAGTTAAGGATAGTAATGGAGACAATTTTTCCATATATTTTGATATTGAAAATCAAATTTTTGAGATTGACAACAATCATTCGTTTCGGAGTGAACTAAAAAATACTTATTGGAATTCTAGTTATCTGAATAATGGATCTACGAGCGAAGATACCTACTATAATCATTACATGTATGATACTCAATATAGTTGGAATAATCATATTAATAGTTGCATTGACAGTTATCTTCAGTCTCAAATTTGGATTGAGACTTCCATTGTAAGTGGAGGGGATAATTACAGCGATAGTTACATCTATAGTTCCATTTGTGGTGAAAGTAGAAATAATAGTGAAGGAGAGGTTTCGGATATACAAACCCACGTGAAGGGGAGCGATTTTACTATAATAGAAAGTTCTAATGATCTCGATGTAACTCAAAAATATAGGCATTTGTGGGTTCAATGTGAAAATTGTTATGGATTAAATTATAAGAAATTTTTGAAATCAAAAATGAATATTTGTGAACAATGTGGATATCATTTGAAAATGAATAGTTCAGAAAGAATCGAACTTTCGATCGATCCTGGTACTTGGGATCCTATGGATGAAGACATGGCCTCTCTGGATCCCATTGAATTTCATTCGGAGGAGGAACCTTATAAAGATCGTATTGATTCTTATCAAAAGAAGACAGGATTAACCGAGGCTGTTCAAACAGGCATAGGCCAACTAAACGGCATTCCCGTAGCAGTTGGGGTTATGGATTTTCAGTTTATGGGGGGTAGTATGGGATCCGTAGTTGGGGAAAAAATAACCCGTTTGATTGAATACGCTACCAAAGAGTTGCTACCTCTTATTATAGTATGTGCTTCGGGGGGGGCACGCATGCAAGAAGGAAGTTTGAGCTTGATGCAAATGGCTAAAATTTCGTCTGCTTTATATGATTATCAATCAAATAAAAAGTTATTTTATGTATCAATCCTTACATCTCCTACTACTGGCGGAGTAACAGCCAGTTTTGGTATGTTGGGTGATATCATTATTGCCGAACCCAACGCCTATATTGCATTTGCAGGTAAAAGAGTAATTGAACAAACATTGAATACAACAGTACCTGAAGGTTCACAAGCCGCTGAATATTTATTCCAGAAGGGTTTATTCGACCTAATCGTACCGCGTAATCTTTTAAAAAGCGTTCTTAGTGAGTTATTTAAGTTCCATGCTTTCGTTCCTTTGAATCAAAATGAAACAGAGCACTAAGTTCAACAATTAT
Organism: Coffea eugenioides; assembly: GCF_003713205.1. Classification (NCBI taxonomy): domain Eukaryota; kingdom Viridiplantae; phylum Streptophyta; class Magnoliopsida; order Gentianales; family Rubiaceae; genus Coffea; species Coffea eugenioides. The sequence goes on from NW_020863587.1 coordinate 19,038, forward strand.
TTGTTATTTGTAATAAACGAGTAGTTAGTTTATCGGAATCAAAGGAAATAAGAATGGAATTTTCTTTGGTGGCATAAGTTCAAATTGTAGAACGAATCAAAAGTTGTGGATAATTCTTTTTTACTTATATTTCTTATTTCTGATTCTTAATTCAATTTTTTATTAAGAAGTCTATATTAAAAAAAAAGATTGAATTCTTCAAATTAGGCAAACAAAACGAATTTCTTATTTTTATCTTACGTATCAAATAAAATATAAAAAAAAAAGAGTTTTTTTTTTATTTTTCTCTATTTCCATTTCCCCAAAATCCCTTATTTAGCTAAAAATCTCTGTTGGTTCGGATTCTAACGAATCTTTCGATAATGTGTAACAAACTCTTTCTTTATTAAATTAGAATACAAGAATAAAAGACAAAGAAAAGAAAAAATAGATTATCATACATACCTTTCCCTTTCGTGTAGAATAAAAAGAAAAGATTCAAAAGATAAAAAAGATAAATAAATTCATTTATTTCCTTCTACACTCCTTGCGTTTATTCTATATATTTACTTAGATATTTAAATATAGATATATAGATACTTAGATCTATACTAAGAATTTAAAATTGAATTAAATTAATAATAAAATATAAATTTAAAATTCATAAGAATTCAAATTCTTAATTATAATTATTATAAGATATCTTTATTTATAAATAATAATAACAGGTACAAATAATAAATCGAGGCACCCATTCTATGATAACTTTCAGCTTTCCCTCTATTTTTGTGCCTTTAGTAGGCCTAGTATTTCCGGCAATTGCAATGGCTTCTTTATCTCTTCATGTTCAAAAAAATAAGATTATTTAGATCCGATGGGACCCAATATCTTCCATTTTTTCAAAACTTAGATTTGTATCATAGCACGGACATATATTTAGTAGAATATGGTATAACATGTAATTTTTGCCGAACATAAAGGAAAGAACTCTTATGTCTGCATAAACACGATATATGGTTAAATGAATTCTAGCTGTTTTCAAATCGATCAGGATCGCCGGATGGCTGAAATAGAAAGTCAGCGGATCTGTATGTATAGTGGGATCATATGAAGAGTATGCTATTATTTTAGATTTAATCAATTTGATGAATTACTCCTAAAGGTTCACACCAAACTAGTGCTAGTTGATGAGAGTTACTTCGGAAACAAAAAAAGTAAAGTCAAAAAAATTTGAAGTATTCTCTCAATTCTAATAAAATGTAATCGGATCAAGTATGAGTTTGCGATCAGAGCATATATGGATAGAACTTATAAAGGGGTCTCGAAAAATAAGTAATTTCTGCTGGGCCTTTATCCTTTTTGTAGGTTCAGTAGGATTCTTATTGGTTGGAATTTCCAGTTATCTTGGTAGAAATTTGATATCTTTTTTTCCCTCTCAGCAAATCGTTTTTTTTCCACAAGGGATCGTCATGTCTTTCTACGGAATCGCGGGTCTCTTTATTAGCTCCTATTTGTGGTGCACAATTTCCTGGAATGTAGGCAATGGTTATGATCGATTCGATAGAAAGGAAGGCATAGTGTGTATTTTTCGTTGGGGATTTCCTGGAAAAAATCGTCGCATATTCCTCCGATTCCTTATAAAAGATATTCAGTCCATTCGAATAGAAGTTAAAGAGGGTATTTTTGCACGCCGTGTCCTTTATATGGAAATTCGAGGCCAGGGGACCATTCCCTTAACTCGTACTGATGAAAATTTGACTCCACGAGAAATTGAACAAAAGGCTGCTGAATTGGCCTATTTCTTGCGTGTACCAATTGAAGTATTTTGAGAAATGCGTGGAAAAATAGATGCTTTTTCAACAAGAGGGAAAAATGCAAGAATCTTTTTTCCTATAACATAACTTAAGTGTGAAGTTTCATCAGAAGGTTTATTCAAGCTAAAGCGGGCGGAACAACCATAAACGGAAACTTTTTTCGTGATTTTTTATACGTGTGCAAATCCACGCAACTAAAATTAAACAAGTAACAAATCGAAATAATATATTCATCTCATATATCAAACTATTTCGGTATAAAGAAATTAATCTTCTTTTTAAGTTCAATATTTAGTTGGAATTGATACAGATAAATCCTATTTTATAAATTATTTTTTTTGTCAATCGACGTTTTTTTCTCCTTTCTTTTGCGTTCCTTAATGACCAATACAAAAATAACAATTAGATTTCTTAATAATGATAACTAGCCAATTTCTGTCTTGTTTTGCCACTTTGATTATCGCAATCTCCTTCCCTCAATTATTTTATTCCTGACTGTGGGTAATCAGTAAATTTGTTTTGAAATATTGGATATTTTGATATTTGAGAGAAAAGGAGTTCTTTCGTCTCAAAATATAACTAATATTCATTACTTAAATTAAAGTGGTTCTTTCGATCATTCATCGAAAAAAGACACTTGTTTTGTTGACCGATTGAGATATCGGAAAAGGTTATTTTTTAATATTTCTTCATTCAAAGTGGATTCTTAATTGATTTCTCTATTCTTTCTAGATTCAATAACCGCAAAGAAAATAGATTTATAGGTTTCATACTTTGTATAGAACTCATGTGTGAAAGAAATATTAGATTGCATAGAGTCAATGAATGAGGTGGGTTGATTAACAATTCACAGATGAAAAATGACAAAAAAGAAAGCATTCACTCCCCTTTTATATCTTGTATCTATAGTATTTTTGCCCTGGTGGCTTTCTCTCTCATTTAATAAAAGTCTGGAATCTTGGGTTAATAATTGGTGGAATGCTGGGCAATCCGAAATTTTTTTGAATGATATTCAAGAAAAGAGTATTCTAGAAAAATTCATAGAATTAGAGGAACTCCTCGTCTTAGACGAACTGATCGAGGAATACTCGGAGACACATCTACAAAAATTTCGTATAGGAATCCAAAAAGAAGCGATCCAATTAATCAACATATACAACGAGGGTCGGATCCATACGATTTTGCACTTCTCGACAAATATAATCTGTTTTGTTATTCTAAGCGGTTTTTCTATTTTGGGTAATGAAGAACTTGTTATTCTTAACTCTTGGACCCAGAAATTCCTATATAACTTAAGCGACACAGTCAAAGCTTTTTCTATTCTTTTATTAACGGATTTATGTATCGGATTCCATTCACCTCATGGTTGGGAACTAATGGTTGGCTCTGTCTACAAAGATCTTGGATTTGTTCATAATGATCAAATTATATCTGGTCTTGTTTCCACTTTTCCAGTCATTCTTGATACAATTTTTAAATATTGGATTTTCCGTTATTTAAATCGTGTATCTCCTTCACTTGTAGTTATTTATCATTCAATGAATGACTGATAAAAGATCCACTGATATTAATCTAATCCAACCAGAACCTTTGTTACTTTGTAGTTGTACATAAACAAAACATTGCAAGTCCTACTTACGCTTTCTATTTCGACCCATCTGGGGGGATTCATCCTATAATTATATTCCAGTAAAATATTATTCCATTAAATTTATTCCAGTAACTAGCAGAATCGTGGATAGGGAACTATACTAGCGACTTACCCCCACTTATTGTCTATTGTAGAAATTTTGGGATCAACGATTGGACCATGGAAACTAGAAATATTTTTTCTTGGATAAAGGAACAGATTACTCGATCTATTTCTGTATCTCTCATGATATATATCATAACTCGAACAGCCGTTTCAAATGCATATCCCATTTTCGCACAACAGGGTTATGAAAATCCACGCGAAGCAACTGGGCGTATTGTATGTGCCAATTGCCATTTAGCTAATAAGCCCGTAGATATTGAGGTTCCACAGGCGGTACTTCCTGATACTGTATTTGAAGCAGTTGTTCGAA
>NW_020863588.1:0-16025 GCF_003713205.1 Coffea eugenioides
AACAAATGGCTCCTTGTGAGCCTGTATCCTTTTAATGTATGTGTTATTATCACTTTCCATTGTAAATGTTACTTGAATTATTGAAATTCTATATTTAATGTTTTGGATGGATTGCTGCTTATGTGTTCGGAACCTCACTGAGCTTTTAGCTCATCCCCTTAGTTTTGTTTTCCTTAACAGGGGAAGGCGAGCAAGGACGAGAGCTCTGTATAGACTAGCTTGGTCTAGTTCTTTGGTTTTGTATTGGTTCTCGCCCTAGTGCTTGGCACGGGATGGTTGTATGGTGAATTGAGAACCTTTGTATATTCGACGGATGTACTTCCTTCTGAGATAACAATGTATATAATTTTGTTTTAAGTTTTGGATCCTTGTTTTGCTCTTTCTTGTGGTTTTATTTCTGATTTGCTTGAGTGAGTGACTGAGTCCTGGCGAGAGCTGGGCAGACGGTCCGCCGAACCCTTGGTTAGCCATCTAGTGCGTGGAGGCATTGGGTCGTCTGTAACAATTGGAGTGTAAAACAGTATAGCCCTGCCTGTGTTCGCAATGGCTCTTGCGCGGCAAGGAAGCCTGGACCTGAGTAGTGAATAGGAGAAGGATTTACAGGATATGCTCGTTCGGAGCAATTGAAGCTAATACTGAATTGGTAGAAAATTGAATTATAGGCCTTAAATGGTCTTCTTTATTGACATCTCAGGCGACCATCAAGTATAAGGTACGATCAGGTGGGAAATTTCCGATTGTAGAAGTTCATACTCAAGGGCTAAGAGTGCTATTGTCACCTAGCAACTGAATGAGGGTCCGAGTTAGTCTTAAATTTAATTCACATGATTCACAGGTGCCCCTTCTCGAGTAACTCTCCAAGAGTTGAAGTACCGTCGTCATTAAGAGTACGCATGCAGATTTGTAATATTTTGGGAAAATAATGAACAGCTTGTCTGGTCCTAGAATAAAGTATAGGTCGAAGAGGATATTGTTAATGGCAAACAATTTGGAGTGTCGGGTCTAACTAGAAAGTGAGAGCGTGTGAGAAAGAGCCCCGAAGGGCGAACCGTCGTAAAAATTCATAAACTAGATTAGTAGGGATCGATTAAGAAGAAAAAAAAAAAGAGAAGAAGAAAAATACACACATATTTCATAATTGAAATATAACGAACCCACGAGTAATATATGGGTCGGGGGGGCACGGGTCAGACTTGCTGTTAGAGTAAGATACATGATCTCACGTAAAATTCGGCGGGAGCAAGTGCGACCGGTGTATTTTCCTGTTATATCTAACACTATAAGATCACACCAGCCCTACTAGGAGATATGTTAGTAACGAGCTGGCTCGTGGTTGTATGTGAACTGTATCATGTTGTAGTTTCTATTGTGTTGAGTGGGGGCTCTTTCTTACCATCTATTATATGTTACTTGTGTTAATAGTCACTCTTATTGCGGTTTATCTATTAAGTTATTTTTCTTTATATTAAATGAGGTTAAGCAGAGGGAATATAATATGTGCACGGGGAAGGAGAAGGATAGTTAGGGTCACGCAGAGAGTATGCGTGTGTCTTGAATATGGTATGAGACTCTCCGTAGCCGAGCATGGCAGTGAAAGAAAAGTGAGGACAGAGTTGAGATCAAGAGCATAGGAGCCAAGGAGTTAGATTTGATCTGAGAATCATATATGGCGAGACATGGCGAATGCAATATCAGACCTGACGTAAATATTGTGCACACAACAGGTGAGTAGTATTCCAATTCTAGACAAATGGCCGTTGAAATAAACCGCGCCAGAACCCTGAAATTCCGGAAGAAAGTACGAAGGTGCTCTTGAAAAGGGTTCCAGAAGTTATTGCTCCCTCTCAACATATCCTATAAAGAGGGCACAGAATCCTGGACTTGTAGCCGAGACATGTTGAGGGTAGTGATAAAATGCTATAAATTGGTATTTAGACACTTCAGGTCTCTAATACATCATCTGAAGAAAGGCAAAAGTTTGGACACTTGCAGTGTTACTCGAATTTGAAAGCGTGGACGAGTGACCGGCTCCTCCGTGAGTATTCGGTGATCTGAAACTTTACTAAGACCAATAGAGGAGAAAAGAGTAGAACAAGAACACCTGCTATTTGACAGGGCGGAGCATTTCATATTAAGGAAATTTAATACCGAGAAGTACCTTCGATGCTTCTTCCTTTAATCTAAAGAGATGTAAGATAAGGTGGAGGATGATATTTTGGGTGTCTATTATTGCACGTCACCAAAAGTGTCTGAACGCTAAGTGTGGCCTCAGCACACTCAAGAATATCGAAAATATTATAACAAGACTATCCAAGTTTGCTTCTGAATTGGTGGCCACAGAGCGGCGAAGAGTAAGATGGTTTATACAGGGATTGAATTTGGAAATCCAAGAAGCATTAGCGGCGGTACAAGTGAACACGTTTACGGAGGCCCTTGAGAAAGCTCAAAGAATCGAGACTGCAAAGGCACAGATAAAAGCATCCCAGACCCGGAAAAGGGGTACATCGGGCGGTGTAGTGGAGGAATTAAGTGAAACAATAACACCTCCTAAAGTGCAGAAAGTGAACCCGTTACTCCGCCCACCATGGACATTAGGGGCGGTACATGAAAGGTCTACTAAAGAAAGCCAAATCGGACCTGGGAAAAGTTTTCAAGAAAGCCAAAAGATGGCTTCTCACGTGGTTTGTGGATACTGTGGAAAGGCAAATCATGCCGAAAGCAATTGTTGGAGAAAAGGACGGAAATGTTTAATCTGCGGAAGTGGCGATCATCAAGTTAGAAACTGTCCGAGGAGACAGTCACGTGAAAGCAATACTCCGCAACTGGATGGAGCTAAATCGCAAGTGAATGAAAGAGGGAAACGAACTAGTGTACCGGAAAAGGTTTATGCTTTAGACAATCGACAAGTTCCGGATTCGTCTGAGGCAACTGAAGGTAAAATTTCGAGGACGAAATTTTCTTAAGGGGGAGAGAGTGTGAGGACTTGCAAATTCCTTACATATTTCTTGAAAATTTCCTTTTATTTGAAAATTATTTGGAAATTATTATTCTATACCATATTGCTAGTTAATCACCCTAGAAAAAGTGCCAATGATCATAGGAAATTAGGGTTTTCCTTTCCGATTTCAATTCGAAGTGAAATAGGGTTTTTCGTGTATCCGTCGTGAAATTATCCGGTACGGAGCGAGGATCAAATTTGGTTATTAAGAGTGACTTTTGGGTGAGAAATAATATGTGATTAGAAGAAATGATAAAAATTTAGTGAATAGGAAGTAAAAAACCCTAGTACGTGTGATTTAAGGAAAAACGGTGCGAACCGACGTGAATCGTGCACTATCGAACGCACCACTTGACCACTACTTTCTTACCATACAAGCTCATTAATATTTGACCAAAATATCTCCTTAATTTCCAGCTAGCCTTGACCGAATTTTGGGGCTGAAATTGCAAGAAAGAAAAAGAAAATTTTGCTTGGTAATTGGTAGTGACAAGTGTCACACAATTAAGGGTCTTGACCAAGACCAATTGTCCAACCTTCTTATCACCTTGGAGCTGCATTTCTTCTTCATTTTTCCTGCTGCTTGGCCGAGAGGGAGAGAGGAAAAAACACCAAGGGAAAATTGCTCCATTTCTCCTTGAATCTAGCCACCAAGTGAGAAAGAAAGAAAACTAAACCGATTAAAGCTATCCTTGAGTGTTTAGTTAGTGAGGTGTTGGTGAAATTTTGAAGGGGAAGCTAGGGTTGCTCTTGGTAAGCACTTAAGCAAGGTAAAGATGATGATTTCCCCATTTCTTACTCTTGATCTTGTTTAAATTAGCTTAGCATCTCAAATTTGTGGTGAATGATGGTTGTTATCATGTTTTGGGTGTTTTTCCTTTTAGTTACATGAATTAGGGTTTGATGGATTGCTGCCTATTCTTGATGAATGGTTAATATATGTTGGATCCAAGATTATATAGGGCGTTTTGGTAGCAAGTGAAGCAAGAAATGAAGAAAGTTACCATTGAAACCAAAAATTCCAGATTTCTGGAAAAAATTTCACCCTGTTCTGCCCCGTTCCAGTTCGTATGGTTAGAGGCCTAATTAGGCTTAGCATAAAACATGAAAGTTGTAGATAATGATATTTTATAGTGCCTACAAAATTTCAGCTCAATCGGAGCAACGTAGCCTGTGAAAAGACCAAAATACCCTCGCTGCCCTAGGATATTTCCAGTGATCTGTTTTGGACAGTTCATCCAATTGACTGTGTTTATTCACTATGATCCGTGCTGATTTAGCTATTTGCCAAAACATGAAAGTTTTATTACTCTGTCTTAACTTTTAAACACCTCAAAGAACGCCTTAAACGGACTTTGGTAGCCTGAGATATGGCCATTTAAATGTAGTATGGTTAATTAGCCGATTAGTTGGAACCTGGTTCGGTGAATTGGGAATTTGATTAGGTTACACTGGAAATTTGACCAAGTGATCTTCATGAAAGTTGTAGGACTTCGTCTTAGCTTCGAACTGGTATAAGTTTCACACCAATCCGATAAGCGTAGCCTCAGATGTTTTCATTCCGCAAAAACCCGTCAAATCTGTCTTTTGTAAACTTCATTTCCGCATTTGTTATTAGTTGATTTATGTCCTTATATTGTCTTGAGCCTATGGAACGGCTATTGAAATGCATTTGTGTTGTGTATAAACTTGGGCTTGAATGAGAAAAATAATGAAGCCAAAATGGCTGAAAAATTAGGTAAACACAAAGGGCATGCTGCCCAAATTTTCGCTCGAGGGCTAAGTTTCTATTTGAACTTGTATACTTTTGTTTGGCCAATACCATGACCGGCTTTCCATTTTAAAACAGGATACCTCTTTAGTTTAACACTTCAAATGCTACTTACTCCTTCCCAAAAATATAGAGGTATGATTTAGGGTTTTCTCGGCCACAAGTGAACCACTTTTAAGTGAGGTTTTAAGTGTGAACGTAAGGTCGTATTGTCCTCCTTTTCACATGATTTTATCATGACGTTTAGTCTCTATACTAGCTGCTTGGGTATGAGTTGATTTTGAACTATCTAAACGATTCCGAAAACAATATTTTTAGCCTATCTCGTTGGAGTCCGAGTTGTCTTTGGTCCAAGTGTTTTCCGCCGGACATTTTATAACCCGCTTGAGTTAGTTTTCCCCTTTTCACTATAAAGGCGTCTTTATACGTTTTCCTTATCATTTGCCGGTTTTTCTTTGATTTCACTTACTTGTTTGTGCTAGATAGACTGTAATATTCTTTCTCATTTACTCTTAGGTTTTCTCGGTGACTGAGGTAATATCCGGAAGGATATTTGCACGTTGTTTTACGTAAATAGGTGAGTGTTCCTTGTTTGATATATTTCCTTGACTTATTGGCTTGTTATTATTGATTGATAATGTGTTAAGTGCTTTCAATGATTGTTAAAACGAGTTTTCTAGGCGAGTGTGTACTTTATCGCACTTGACCTAAATAAATGTGAAATTTTCAATGATTAATGACTAAATGCTAGTTGCGCCTGAATGTAAGCCGTTTGGCTAAACTGGGCTCTGCCCTTCGTTACCGATCGACTCGAGCCAGAAGCGGACTCGGTCGGGCGATATGGTGACCCTGGGTGTGAACGTTTGGTATACTCGAGTATTACCTTGAAGTCTGGTGGAGCCCGGCCAATGTCTGGGAAGGGGGTGAATGAAATGAACGAACGAACGAGGGTTTTACTTACAAAAATGCATTTTCAAGTGAATGGAGGAATAAGGGGAAATGTCAGGAGAACGAACGAACGAACAAACAAACAAATGGCTCCTTGTGAGCCTGTATCCTTTTAATGTATGTGTTATTATCGCTTTCCATTGTAAATGTTACTTGAATTATTGAAATTCTATATTTAATGTTTTGGATGGATTGCTGCTTATGTGTTCGGAACCTCACTGAGCTTTTAGCTCATCCCCTTAGTTTTGTTTTCCTTAACAGGGGAAGGCGAGCAAGGACGAGAGCTCTGTATAGACTAGTTTGGTCTAGTTCTTTGGTTTTGTATTGGTTCTCGCCCTAGTGCTTGGCACGGGATGGTTGTATGGTGAATTGAGAACCTTTGTATATTCGACGGATGTACTTCCTTCTGAGATAACAATGTATATAATTTTGTTTTAAGTTTTGGATCCTTGTTTTGCTCTTTCTTGTGGTTTTATTTCTGATTTGCTTGAGTGAGTGACTGAGTCCTGGCGAGAGCTGGGCAGACGGTCCGCCGAACCCTTTGGTTCGCCTTAGGGGAGGTGGGGCTGTCACAGGTGGTATCAGAGCCTGCTTCGCGTGGTCTCTGCGCGGAGTGAGCCTGGACTGAGTAGTGAATAGGTATGAAGGATTTAAGTGCTCGTTCGAGCATAAGCTATGAATTGTGAATTGTTATAGGCCTTAAATGTTCTTATGACATCTGAGGACCATAGATAGGTACGTCAGGTGGGAATTTCGATTGTAGATAGTTTACTCTTGGGACTGGCCAGCTCGAGAGGTGAGTTATCTTATTTCAGATTCTGGTGCCTGAGTACTCCAGAGTTGAGACGGTACTAAGTACTTGAGATTTGTATTTTGGGAATATGAACAGGCTTTGTCTGGCTAGAATAAGTATAAGAGGTTAATGGACATTGAGTCGGATAGAAAGTGACGTGAGAGACCGGACGGGGTTATTCTAACTGGGTGTGGGACGATATATCCCTTTTCTTTTGATTCGCCCGTATATTGTCGCTACATGCCGTCAGTTGTGTATCTGTGTATATGAATATCTGCCTGACTTGAGACGTATCTGTATATTTGATTATTTATTTCCTTGATATGTTTATGTGGTGTGTTATGTGTGTATATGTTTATTTGGGTATTTGGGGCCCTAAATTTTAGTTACTTTAGTCACCTTATTGCGTTTATTCATTAAATTATTTTTTTAAAAAAAAAAGAGAAAAGAGAGGGGAAAATATATATGGAGGGAAGACGTAGTCAAGGACGAGGTCGTGGCCGTGGGACTAAGCGAGCCCAGGAGCCAAGAGAAGAAAGGGAAAACAGAGTTGAACAAGAGCAAGGACCAAGGGTAGAAATCGGAGACCAAATGGCGACGGCGATGCAACAGATGACGAATACTTTGGCACGACTGGTGGATCAACAAGGCCAAATGGCCGTGAATCAACCGCAGAACCCTGAAATCGGAGAAGACAAGGCTCTTGAAAGGTTCCAGAAGTTTGCTCCTCCAAAATTCCTTGGAGGGCCCGATCCGGACGTAGCCGAACAATGGGTAGAAACCATGGTTAACATCTTCACAGCTCTAAACTACACTGAGAAAAGGCAAGTGAACTTTGCAGTGTTCCAATTTGAGGGACCGGCCCGAGTATGGTGGAACGTGATTAGAGCAAAGTGGGAAAGAGAACAGACCGTATGGACATGGGCGAATTTCATAAGGAAATTTAACGAGAAGTACCTCTCTCCTTTAATCTAAGAGAGGAGAGAGGAGGAGTTTATTGGGTTACGCCAGGGAACGCTAAGTGTGGCCGAATATGAAACGAAATATACAAGACTATCCAAGTTTGCTTCTGAATTGGTGGCCACAGAGCGGCGAAGAGTAAGATGGTTTATACAGGGATTGAATTTGGAAATCCAAGAAGCATTAGCGGCGGTACAAGTGAGAACACGTTTACGGAGGCCCTTGAGAAAGCTCAAAGAATCGAGACTGCAAAGGCACAGATAAAAGCCTCCCAGACCCGGAAAAGGGGTACATCGGGCAGTGTAGTGGAGGAATTAAGTGAAACAATAACACCTCCTAAAGTGCAGAAAGTGAACCCGTTACTCCGCCCACCATGGACATTAGGGGCGGTAGATGAAAGGTCTACTAAAGAAAGCCAAATCGGACCTGGGAAAAGTTTTCAAGAAAGCCAAAAGATGGCTTCTCACGTGGTTTGTGGATACTGTGGAAAGGCAAATCATGCCGAAAGCAATTGTTGGAGAAAAGGACGGAAATGTTTAATCTGCGGAAGTGGCGATCATCAAGTCAGAAACTGTCCGAGGAGACAGTCACGTGAAAGCAATACTCCGCAACTGGATGGAGCTAAATCACAAGTGAATGAAAGAGGGAAACGAACTAGTGTACCAGAAAAGGTTTATGCTTTAGACAATCGACAAGTTCCGGATTCGTCTGAGGCAACTGAAGTTAAAATTTCGAGGACGAAATTTTCTTAAGGGGGAGAGAGTGTGAGGACTTGCAAATTCCTTACATATTTCTTGAAAATTTCCTTTTATTTGAAAATTATTATTCTATACCATATTGCTACTTAATCACCCTAGAAAAAGTGCCAATGATCATAGGAAATTAGGGTTTTCCTTTCCGATTTCAATTCGAAGTGAAATAGGGTTTTTCGTGTATCCGTCGTGAAATTATCCGGTACGGAGCGAGGATCAAATTTGGTTATTAAGAGTGACTTTTGGGTGAGAAATAATATGTGATTAGAAGAAATGATAAAAAGTTAGTGAATAGGAAGTAAAAAACCCTAGTACGTGTGATTTAAGGAAAAACGGTGCGAACCGACGTGAACCGTGCACTACCGATTGAACGCACCACTTGACCACTACTTTCTTACCATACAAGCTCATTAATATTTGAGCAAAATATCTCCTTAATTTCCAGCTAGCCTTGACCGAATTTTGGGGCTGAAATTGCAAGAAAGAAAAAGAAAATTTTGCTTGGTAATTGGTAGTGACAAGTGTCACACAATTAAGGGTCTTGACCAAGACCAATTGTCCAACCTTCTTATCACCTTGGAGCTGCATTTCTTCTTCATTTTTCCTGCTGCTTGGCCGAGAGGGAGAGAGGAAAAAACACCAAGGGAAAATTGCTCCATTTCTTCTTGAATCTAGCCACCAAGTGAGAAAGAAAGAAAACTAAACCGATTAAAGCTATCCTTGAGTGTTTAGTTAGTGAGGTGTTGGTGAAATTTTGAAGGGGAAGCTAGGGTTGCTCTTGGTAAGCACTTAAGCAAGGTAAAGATGATGATTTCCCCATTTCTTACTCTTGATCTTGTTTAAATTAGCTTAGCATCTCAAATTTGTGGTGAATGATGGTTGTTATCATGTTTTGGGTGTTTTTCCTTTTAGTTACATGAATTAGGGTTTGATGGATTGCTGCCTATTCTTGATGTATGGTTAATATATGTTGGATCCAAGATTATATAGGGCGTTTTGGTAGCAAGTGAAGCAAGAAATGAAGAAAGTTACCATTGAAACCAAAAATTCCAGATTTCTGGAAAAAATTTCACCCTGTTCTGCCCCGTTCCAGTTCGTATGGTTAGAGGCCGAATTAGGCTTAGCATAAAACATGAAAGTTGTAGAGAATGATATTTTATAGTGCCTACAAAATTTCAGCTCAATCGGAGCAACGTGGCTTGTGAAAAGACCAAAATACCCTCGCTGCCCTAGGATATTTCCAGTGATCCGTTTTGGACAGTTCATCCAATTGACTGTGTTTATTCACTATGATCCGTGCTGATTTAGCTATTTGCCAAAACATGAAAGTTTTAGTACTCTGTCTTAACTTTTAAACACCTCAAAGAACGCCTTAAACGGACTTTGGTAGCCTGAGATATGGCCATTTAAATGTAGTATGGTTAATTAGCCGATTAGTTGGAACCTGGTTCGGTGAATTGGGAATTTGATTAGGTTACACTGGAAATTTGACCAAGTGATCTTCATGAAAGTTGTAGGACTTCGTCTTAGCTTCGAACTGGTATAAGTTTCACACCAATCCGATAAGCGTAGCCTCAGATGTTTTCATTCCGCAAAAACCCGTCAAATCTGTCTTTTGTAAACTTCATTTCCGCATTTGTTATTAGTTGATTTATGTCCTTATATTGTCTTGAGCCTATGGAACGGCTATTGAAATGCATTTGTGTTGTGTATAAACTTGGGCTTGAATGAGAAAAATAATGAAGCCAAAATGGCTGAAAAATTAGGTAAACACAAAGGGCATGCTGCCCAAATTTTCGCTCGAGGGCTAAGTTTCTATTTGAACTTGTATACTTTTGTTTGGCCAATACCATGACCGGCTTTCCATTTTAAAACAGGATACCTCTTTAGTTTAACACTTCAAATGCTACTTACTCCTTCCCAAAAATATAGAGGTATGATTTAGGGTTTTCTCGTCCACAAGTGAACCACTTTTAAGTGAGGTTTTAAGTGTGAACGTAAGGTCGTATTGTCCTCCTTTTCACATGATTTTATCATGACGTTTAGTCTCTATACTAGCTGCTTGGGTATGAGTTGATTTTGAACTATCTAAACGATTCCGAAAACAATATTTTTAGCCTATCTCGTTGGAGTCCGAGTTGTCTTTGGTCCAAGTGTTTTCCGCCGGACATTTTATAACCCGCTTGAGTTAGTTTTCCCCTTTTCACTATAAAGGCGTCTTTATACGTTTTCCTTATCATTTGCCGGTTTTTCTTTGATTTCACTTACTTGTTTGTGCTAGATAGACTGTAATATTCTTTCTCATTTACTCTTAGGTTTTCTCGGTGACTGAGGTAATATCCGGAAGGATATTTGCACGTTGTTTTACGTAAATAGGTGAGTGTTCCTTGTTTGATATATTTCCTTGACTTATTGGCTTGTTATTATTGATTGATAATGTGTTAAGTGCTTTCAATGATTGTTAAAACGAGTTTTCTAGGCGAGTGTGTACTTTATCGCACTTGACCTAAATAAATGTGAAATTTTCAATGATTAATGACTAAATGCTAGTTGCGCCTGAATGTAAGCCGTTTGGCTAAACTGGGCTCTGCCCTTCGTTACCGATCGACTCGAGCCAGAAGCGGACTCGGTCGGGCGATATGGTGACCCTGGGTGTGAACGTTTGGTATACTCGAGTATTACCTTGAAGTCTGGTGGAGCCCGGCCAATGTCTGGGAAGGGGGTGAATGAAATGAACGAACGAACGAGGGTTTTACTTACAAAAATGCATTTTCAAGTGAATGGAGGAATAAGGGGAAATGTCAGGAGAACGAACGAACGAACGAACAAACAAATGGCTCCTTGTGAGCCTGTATCCTTTTAATGTATGTGTTATTATCGCTTTCCATTGTAAATGTTACTTGAATTATTGAAATTCTATATTTAATGTTTTGGATGGATTGCTTCTTATGTGTTCGTAACCTCACTGAGCTTTTAGCTCATCCCCTTAGTTTTGTTTTCCTTAACAGGGGAAGGCGAGCAAGGACGAGAGCTCTGTATAGACTAGTTTGGTCTAGTTCTTTGGTTTTGTATTGGTTCTCGCCCTAGTGCTTGGCACGGGATGGTTGTATGGTGAATTGAGAACCTTTGTATATTCGACGGATGTACTTCCTTCTGAGATAACAATGTATATAATTTTGTTTTAAGTTTTGGATCCTTGTTTTGCTCTTTCTTGTGGTTTTATTTCTGATTTGCTTGAGTGAGTGACTGAGTCCTGGCGAGAGCTGGGCAGACGGTCCGCCGAACCCTTTGGTTCGCCTTAGGGGAGGTGGGGCTGTCACAGGTGGTATCAGAGCCTGCTTCGCGTGGTCTCTGCGCGGAGTGAGCCTGGACTGAGTAGTGAATAGGTATGAAGGATTTAAGTGCTCGTTCGAGCATAAGCTATGAATTGTGAATTGTTATAGGCCTTAAATGTTCTTATGACATCTGAGGACCATAGATAGGTACGTCAGGTGGGAATTTCGATTGTAGATAGTTTACTCTTGGGACTTGCCAGCTCGAGAGGTGAGTTATCTTATTTCAGATTCTGGTGCCTGAGTACTCCAGAGTTGAGACGGTACTAAGTACTTGAGATTTGTATTTTGGGAATATGAACAGGCTTTGTCTGGCTAGAATAAGTATAAGAGGTTAATGGACATTGAGTCGGATAGAAAGTGACGTGAGAGACCAGACGGGGTTATTCTAACTGGGTGTGGGACGATATATCCCTTTTCTTTTGATTCGCCCGTATATTGTCGCTACATGCCGTCAGTTGTGTATCTGTGTATATGAATATCTGCCTGACTTGAGACGTATCTGTATATTTGATTATTTATTTCCTTGATATGTTTATGTGGTGTGTTATGTGTGTATATGTTTATTTGGGTATTTGGGGCCCTAAATTTTAGTTACTTTAGTCACCTTATTGCGTTTATTCATTAAATTATTTTTTTTTTTAAAAAAAAAGAGTAAAGAGAGGGGAAAATATATATGGAGGGAAGACGTAGTCAAGGACGAGGTCGTGGCCGTGGGACTAAGCGAGCCCAGGAGCCAAGAGAAGAAAGGGAAAACAGAGTTGAACAAGAGCAAGGACCAAGGGTAGAAATCGGAGACCAAATGGCGACGGCGATGCAACAGATGACGAATACTTTGGCACGACTGGTGGATCAACAAGGCCAAATGGCCGTGAATCAACCGCAGAACCCTGAAATCGGAGAAGACAAGGCTCTTGAAAGGTTCCAGAAGTTTGCTCCTCCAAAATTCCTTGGAGGGCCCGATCCGGACGTAGCCGAACAATGGGTAGAAACCATGGTTAACATCTTCACAGCTCTAAACTACACTGAGAAAAGGCAAGTGAACTTTGCAGTGTTCCAATTTGAGGGACCGGCCCGAGTATGGTGGAACGTGATTAGAGCAAAGTGGGAAAGAGAACAGACCGTATTGACATGGGCGAATTTCATAAGGAAATTTAACGAGAAGTACCTCTCTCCTTTAATCTAAGAGAGGAGAGAGGAGGAGTTTATTGGGTTACGCCAGGGAACGCTAAGTGTGGCCGAATATGAAACGAAATATACAAGACTATCCAAGTTTGCTTCTGAATTGGTGGCCACAGAGCGGCGAAGAGTAAGATGGTTTATACAGAGATTGAATTTGGAAATCCAAGAAGCATTAGCGGCGGTACAAGTGAGAACACGTTTACGGAGGCCCTTGAGAAAGCTCAAAGAATCGAGACTGCAAAGGCACAGATAAAAGCCTCCCAGACCCGGAAAAGGGGTACATCGGGCAGTGTAGTGGAGGAATTAAGTGAAACAATAACACCTCCTAAAGTGCAGAAAGTGAACCCGTTACTCCGCCCACCATGGACATTAGGGGCGGTAGATGAAAGGTCTACTAAAGAAAGCCAAATCGGACCTGGGAAAAGTTTTCAAGAAAGCCAAAAGATGGCTTCTCACGTGGTTTGTGGATACTGTGGAAAGGCAAATCATGCCGAAAGCAATTGTTGGAGAAAAGGACGGAAATGTTTAATCTGCGGAAGTGGCGATCATCAAGTCAGAAACTGTCCAAGGAGACAGTCACGTGAAAGCAATACTCCGCAACTGGATGGAGCTAAATCACAAGTGAATGAAAGAGGGAAACGAACTAGTGTACCAGAAAAGGTTTATGCTTTAGACAATCGACAAGTTCCGGATTCGTCTGAGGCAACTGAAGTTAAAATTTCGAGGACGAAATTTTCTTAAGGGGGAGAGAGTGTGAGGACTTGCAAATTCCTTACATATTTCTTGAAAATTTCCTTTTATTTGAAAATTATTATTCTATACCATATTGCTACTTAATCACCCTAGAAAAAGTGCCAATGATCATAGGAAATTAGGGTTTTCCTTTCCGATTTCAATTCGAAGTGAAATAGGGTTTTTCGTGTATCCGTCGTGAAATTATCCGGTACGGAGCGAGGATCAAATTTGGTTATTAAGAGTGACTTTTGGGTGAGAAATAATATGTGATTAGAAGAAATGATAAAAAGTTAGTGAATAGGAAGTAAAAAACCCTAGTACGTGTGATTTAAGGAAAAACGGTGCGAACCGACGTGAACCGTGCACTACCGATTGAACGCACCACTTGACCACTACTTTCTTACCATACAAGCTCATTAATATTTGACCAAAATATCTCCTTAATTTCCAGCTAGCCTTGACCGAATTTTGGGGCTGAAATTGCAAGAAAGAAAAAGAAAATTTTGCTTGGTAATTGGTAGTGACAAGTGTCACACAATTAAGGGTCTTGACCAAGACCAATTGTCCAACCTTCTTATCACCTTGGAGCTGCATTTCTTCTTCATTTTTCCTGCTGCTTGGCCGAGAGGGAGAGAGGAAAAAACACCAAGGGAAAATTGCTCCATTTCTCCTTGAATCTAGCCACCAAGTGAGAAAGAAAGAAAACTAAACCGATTAAAGCTATCCTTGAGTGTTTAGTTAGTGAGGTGTTGGTGAAATTTTGAAGGGGAAGCTAGGGTTGCTCTTGGTAAGCACTTAAGCAAGGTAAAGATGATGATTTCCCCATTTCTTACTCTTGATCTTGTTTAAATTAGCTTAGCATCTCAAATTTGTGGTGAATGATGGTTGTTATCATGTTTTGGGTGTTTTTCCTTTTAGTTACATGAATTAGGGTTTGATGGATTGCTGCCTATTCTTGATGTATGGTTAATATATGTTGGATCCAAGATTATATAGGGCGTTTTGGTAGCAAGTGAAGCAAGAAATGAAGAAAGTTACCATTGAAACCAAAAATTCCAGATTTCTGGAAAAAATTTCACCCTGTTCTGCCCCGTTCCAGTTCGTATGGTTAGAGGCCGAATTAGGCTTAGCATAAAACATGAAAGTTGTAGAGAATGATATTTTATAGTGCCTACAAAATTTCAGCTCAATCGGAGCAACGTAGCTTGTGAAAAGACCAAAATACCCTCGCTGCCCTAGGATATTTCCAGTGATCCGTTTTGGACAGTTCATCCAATTGACTGTGTTTATTCACTATGATCCGTGCTGATTTAGCTATTTGCCAAAACATGAAAGTTTTAGTACTCTGTCTTAACTTTTAAACACCTCAAAGAACGCCTTAAACGGACTTTGGTAGCCTGAGATATGGCCATTTAAATGTAGTATGGTTAATTAGCCGATTAGTTGGAACCTGGTTCGGTGAATTGGGAATTTGATTAGGTTACACTGGAAATTTGACCAAGTGATCTTCATGAAAGTTGTAGGACTTCGTCTTAGCTTCGAACTGGTATAAGTTTCACACCAATCCGATAAGCGTAGCCTCAGATGTTTTCATTCCGGAAAAACCCGTCAAATCTGTCTTTTGTAAACTTCATTTCCGCATTTGTTATTAGTTGATTTATGTCCTTATATTGTCTTGAGCCTATGGAACGGCTATTGAAATGCATTTGTGTTGTGTATAAACTTGGGCTTGAATGAGAAAAATAATGAAGCCAAAATGGCTGGAAAATTAGGTAAACACAAAGGGCATGCTGCCCAAATTTTCGCTCGAGGGCTAAGTTTCTATTTGAACTTGTATACTTTTGTTTGGCCAATACCATGACCGGATTTCCATTTTAAAACAGGATACCTCTTTAGTTTAACACTTCAAATGCTACTTACTCCTTCCCAAAAATATAGAGGTATGATTTAGGGTTTTCTCGGCCACAAGTGAACCACTTTTAAGTGAGGTTTTAAGTGTGAACGTAAGGTCGTATTGTCCTCCTTTTCACATGATTTTATCGTGACGTTTAGTCTCTATACTAGCTGCTTGGGTATGAGTTGATTTTGAACTATCTAAACGATTCCGAAAACAATATTTTTAGCCTATCTCGTTGGAGTCCGAGTTGTCTTTGGTCCAAGTGTTTTCCGCCGGACATTTTATAACCCGCTTGAGTTAGTTTTCCCCTTTTCACTATAAAGGCGTCTTTATACGTTTTCCTTATCATTTGCCGGTTTTTCTTTGATTTCACTTACTTGTTTGTGCTAGATAGACTGTAATATTCTTTCTCATTTACTCTTAGGTTTTCTCGGTGACTGAGGTAATATCCGGAAGGATATTTGCACGTTGTTTTACGTAAATAGGTGAGTGTTCCTTGTTTGATATATTTCCTTGACTTATTGGCTTGTTATTATTGATTGATAACGTGTTAAGTGCTTTCAATGATTGTTAAAACGAGTTTTCTAGGCGAGTGTGTACTTTATCGTACTTGACCTAAATAAATGTGAAATTTTCAATGATTAATGACTAAATGCT
>NW_020863589.1:0-31704 GCF_003713205.1 Coffea eugenioides
TTGAAGCTGCCCGACAGGCTGAAGATCCACCCGACCTTCCATGTGAGCTTCTTGAAACCCTTCAACCATGACGAGATGGATGAAGGACGGAAGCAGGCAAAACGTGCTCCTCCAGTGATCCGCAAGCAATTCCAGAAAGAGGTAGAGGCAGTACTGGATCACAGAACCATGGGGCAGAGCAAAAAGAATAGACGGACAGATTATCTAGTCCAGTGGAAGGGTGAGACCGAGTTGGACGCTACTTGGGAGCGAGACGTGACCTTGTGGCAGTTCGAAGAGAAAGTTGCGGAGTACCTGAGAAAGGTGCGGAAGCAAGCCAAGTTGACGAGGGCGTCAACCTCTTCAAGTGGGGGTGGTCTGTTAGCCCCTTAGGGCGCGGTCCAGACGGAACGCGCGCGGCCGTGGCTAAGTTTGGCCAGCCATGGTCTAGGTGGGAAGGCCGAAGGTGATTAAATGCTACTTGCGCATGAATGTAAGCCTTTTGGGCTGAACTGGCCATTGCCCCTTGTTACCAGTCGTCTCGAGCCAGAAGCGGATTCGGTCGGGCGACTAGGAACTTGGGTGAACGTTTCGGTATACTCGAGTATTACCTTGTAGGTTGGTGGAGCCTGGCCAAAAGCCAGGGACGGGGTGAATGAATGCACGAATGAAAATAATGAAATGCAATGAAATGACAGGAGAACGAACGTATCCTTTGCACGAATGTTACTATCGCTTTCCATTGTACATGTTTCTTGAATTATTGATACTCCATATTTAATATTTTGTAAATGTTGAAATTGTTTCTGGACTTATCATTTGATTTGTGACATCATTGAAATGAACTATTGTGAAACCGATTTGATTACTGATTTTTCTGGTTACTCGCTGAGCTTCTAGCTCACCCCAAAACTATTTTATTCCCCTCCACAGGGCTCAAGGCGAATGAAGGGCTTGTAGCGTTTATTCATGGATTATTTCATGTATGGATTGAACTTGGATTTCCTTTTGTGTAATCATTCATATTGGGATTGTATTGAACGTTTAGAACGTTTAGAATTGATTGGATATGTAATAGACTAGTTTTGGACTTCCTCCTTGTATAATCATGGATTGAACTTGGATTTCCTTTTGTGTAATCATTCATATTGGGATTGTATTGAACGTTTAGAACGTTTAGAATTGTTTGGATGTGTAATAGACTAGTTTTGGACTTCCTCCTGTATAATCATTGTGACCAAGATCAGAGTGGCGCAGTGAAAGCGTGGACGCTTCGCTTTTGATATGTAAAGTTTGGGAACCTTTGATGTATATTTGATATATATATTTTGTAATTCATTTGAGGATTGTAGTGAACGACTGAGTCCCGGCGAGAGTTGGGCAAGCGGCCCGCCGAACCCTCTGGTTCGCCTCAGGGGGAGGTGGGGCCGTGACAGTTGGTATCAGAGCTTAGGCTTCAGATCTCTGTAGTGTATCCTAGGCTTGAAGTTTAGGATGCCGGACTGTGGGTTTGATTTGACTCTTAGTGTTTACTTGGAATGCTTCAGTGATTCTTGCGGGATGTCTCGACTTGATTGGTACAAGAGGGAATGTCGAGGATGACATTCTTTTAAGGAGGGGAGATTGTGACGGCCCGAAAGTGAGAACCCGTATTGCCCTAATAATTTTCCTAGGGTTTTCCCCTTTAATTGCATGTTTTCTGCATTTTCTGGCCTAGGAAAATTTTCTTGGTGGATTTTATGAGTAATTAAAGTTTTTAGATGATTTTTCTAGTATTGGAGAGTTTTTAGAAAATTAAGAATATATTATGGACGTGGGACCCACTAGTGCGAAAAGTTCGGAAAAATTCGGCCAATTAGGTTAAATTCCGGATACTGTGTAAAATTTATCGGGTGTTAAGAGATAAGTAGAGTGTGTGAAATGATTGATGTGAGAGAGAAAAGAAAGGATAGGAATGCATTCATGAAGTGCCACGTGTCACTTGGTGATTGGTTTTGACTTAAGAACACTATTCACTTTTTTTGACTTTTGACCAAAATTGGTTACATATCTACAAATTTCACAAAAAATCACCATTTTCTTTCACCTTGTGGCCGGCCCTCTCTCTTGCCAAGAAGGAAGAAAACTTCTTCAATCTTCAAGCTTTCCACTAGCTCAAATCATCCAAATCAATCGCACCAACTAGTTTCCACTCCATACAATCTTTCCATTTAGTGTTAGTGGTGAGTTTGGTGAAGTTTTTGGAAGAGCTAAGGTGGTCTACAACTCCTCTTCTCTTTTTTACTAGGTAAGTGATGATTGAACATCCTCTTATATCTAATGATGCTTATTTTGTGCCTAATGGTGGCTTGAGTGATGGAATGTGTGATTTATTTCTTGATTTGAAGTGATTTGGTGAAGTTTTTATATTTTTGAGGAATTTTCTGGTTTAATATGAATGGGATGTTGTGGCTATTTTTGATGATTGGCAATGGCTTATAAAGACTCTAGTAGGTGTGAATTAGTGATAAATGCAACCAATTTTGGGTTTGGAGTGAAATGAGAAAAGTTAGGGTTCTTCAACCCCCTTTTCTGTCCGGTTTTGTATCTCAGGCTTAGAGGCCGAATTGGATTTTGCTCAAAACATGAAAGTTGTAGGTATTGATGTGGTTGAGGTGCCTGTAAACTTTCAGGGCATTTGGAGTAGTGTAGAGTGAGTTATGTCGTTTTTACTGTTGCTGTTCTGGGTGATCAGAATGCGCGAACTGCGATTGTAATCGTCTGTTTTGACTGGAATTGCTTTGGATTTGGATGTTGGTGTCTTCTGATGAAATGTAGCTTGATGTCTTAGCTATCATATGCCTTTGGAATCAATGCATTTGGACCTGTATAGCCTGAATTGGACTGATCACAGTTTTGTGTGATTTGTAAACCTGCAATTACGGTTCTGGCTTGGTTTTCTGCATTTTTGACCTAGTTGTGCTAGGATTTGGACTGAGTGGCCTTCTACATTGTTGTAGCCCTGTCTTTTAGCTTCGAGATGGTGGGTCTTACACCCTCATCCGATAAGCGTAGCGCACTTTGTGCCATTACCGCAAAGTGACGTCCAAAACTGTTTTTCTGGTTTGAGCTAAACTTTCATTTCCGGACTTTTCCCTAGCTTGACTTGTACTCGTACTACGTGGAGCTTGCTGAATGGCTATTGGATGAACTTGTTGTTGTGTGTGTACCTTTGGGACTGGCTGAGGATATAATGAAGCCATGATGGCTGGAAAAGTTAACCAAGTCAGGGGAAGTGCTGTCCGAATTTTGAAGGGACTTGTTTGCATTGGGTTTGTGATCTAAGACTTGGATTTGAGCAAGACAATGTTATATGCTGGATGCTTTCTGAGCCATGGAGGTGAGTGACCTCAAACTATTTCTCAAAGTATTTATGAACCGTTTCTTGCATTATTTACTTTTGAACTGTTTCCAAAGTTACTTTTGAACTGTTTTCTTGCATATCATGCGTGCTTGACTTATTGGCTTGTTATTATTGATTGCTGATTGATAATGTGTTAAGTGCTTTCAATGATTGTTAAAACGAGTTTTCTAGGCGAGTGTGTACTTTATCGCACTCGACCTAAATATATGTGAAATTTTCAATGGTTAATGATTAAATGCTACTTGCGCATGAATGTAAGCCTTTTGGGCTGAACTGGCCATTGCCCCTTGTTACCGTCGTCTCGAGCCAGAAGCGGACTCGGTCGGGCGACTAGGAACTTGGGTGAACGTTTCGGTATACTCGAGTATTACCTTGTAGGTTGGTGGAGCCTGGCCAAAAGCCAGGGACGGGGTGAATGAATGCACGAATGAAAATAATGAAATGCAATGAAATGACAGGAGAACGAACGTATCCTTTGCACGAATGTTACTATCTCTTTCCATTGTACATGTTTCTTGAATTATTGATACTCCATATTTAATATTTTGTAAATGTTGAAATTGTTTCTGGACTTATCATTTGATTTATGACATCATTGAAATGAACTATTGTGAAACCGATTTGATTACTGATTTTTCTGGTTACTCGCTGAGCTTCTAGCTCACCCCAAAACTATTTTATTCCCCTCCACAGGGCTCAAGGCGAAGGAAGGGCTTGTAGCGTTTATTCATGGATTATTTCATGTATGGATTGAACTTGGATTTCCTTTTGTGTAATCATTCATATTGGGATTGTATTGAACGTTTAGAACGTTTAGAATTGATTGGATGTGTAATAGACTAGTTTTGGACTTCCTCCTGTATAATCATTGTGACCAAGGATCAGAGTGGCGCAGTGGAAGCGTGGACGCTTCGCTTTTGATATGTAAAGTTTGGGAACCTTTGATGTATATTTGATATATATATTTTGTAATTCATTTGAGGATTGTAGTGAACGACTGAGTCCCGGCGAGAGTTGGGCAAGCGGCCCGCCGAACCCTCTGGTTCGCCTCAGGGGGAGGTGGGGCCGTGACAGTTGGTATCAGAGCTTAGGCTTCAGATCTCTGTAGTGTATCCTAGGCTTGAAGTTTAGGATGCCGGACTGTGGGTTTGATTTGACTCTTAGTGTTTACTTGGAATGCTTCAGTGATTCTTGCGGGATGTCTCGACTTGATTGGTACAAGAGGGAATGTCGAGGACGACATTCTTTTAAGGAGGGGAGATTGTGACGGCCCGAAAGTGAGAACCCGTATTGCCCTAATAATTTTCCTAGGGTTTTCCCCTTTAATTGCATGTTTTCTGCATTTTCTGGCCTAGGAAAATTTTCTTGGTGGATTTTATGAGTAATTAAAGTTTTTAGATGATTTTTCTAGTATTGGAGAGTTTTTAGAAAATTAAGAATATATTATGGACGTGGGACCCACTAGTGCGAAAAGTTCGGAAAAATTCGGCCAATTAGGTTAAATTCCGGATACTGTGTAAAATTTATCGGGTGTTAAGAGATAAGTAGAGTGTGTGAAATGATTGATGTGAGAGAGAAAAGAAAGGATAGGAATGCATTCATGAAGTGCCACGTGTCACTTGGTGATTGGTTTTGACTTAAGAACACTATTCACTTTTTTTGACTTTTGACCAAAATTGGTTACATATCTACAAATTTCACAAAAAATCACCATTTTCTTTCACCTTGTGGCCGGCCCTCTCTCTTGCCAAGAAGGAAGAAAACTTCTTCAATCTTCAAGCTTTCCACTAGCTCAAATCATCCAAATCAATCGCACCAACTAGTTTCCACTCCATACAATCTTTCCATTTAGTGTTAGTGGTGAGTTTGGTGAAGTTTTTGGAAGAGCTAAGGTGGTCTACAACTCCTCTTCTCTTGTTTACTAGGTAAGTGATGATTGAACATCCTCTTATATCTAATGATGCTTATTTTGTGCCTAATGGTGGCTTGAGTGATGGAATGTGTGATTTATTTCTTGATTTGAAGTGATTTGGTGAAGTTTTTATATTTTTGAGGAATTTTCTGGTTTAATATGAATGGGATGTTGTGGCTATTTTTGATGATTGGCAATGGCTTATAAAGACTCTAGTAGGTGTGAATTAGTGATAAATGCAACCAATTTTGGGTTTGGAGTGAAATGAGAAAAGTTAGGGTTCTTCAACCCCCTTTTCTGTCCGGTTTTGTATCTCAGGCTTAGAGGCCGAATTGGCTTTTGCTCAAAACATGAAAGTTGTAGGTATTGATGTGGTTGAGGTGCCTGTAAACTTTCAGGGCATTTGGAGTAGTGTAGAGTGAGTTATGTCGTTTTTACTGTTGCTGTTCTGGGTGATCAGAATGCGCGAACTGCGATTGTAATCGTCTGTTTTGACTGGAATTGCTTTGGATTTGGATGTTGGTGTCTTCTGATGAAATGTAGCTTGATGTCTTAGCTATCATATGCCTTTGGAATCAATGCATTTGGACCTGTATAGCCTGAA
Source organism: Coffea eugenioides (assembly GCF_003713205.1). NCBI lineage: Eukaryota > Viridiplantae > Streptophyta > Magnoliopsida > Gentianales > Rubiaceae > Coffea > Coffea eugenioides. Next base: position 5,899 of record NW_020863589.1, read on the forward strand.
TTGGACTGATCACAGTTTTGTGTGATTTGTAAACCTGCAATTACGGTTCTGGCTTGGTTTTCTGCATTTTTGACCTAGTTGTGCTAGGATTTGGACTGAGTGGCCTTCTACATTGTTGTAGCCCTGTCTTTTAGCTTCGAGATGGTGGGTCTTACACCCTCATCCGATAAGCGTAGCGCACTTTGTGCCATTACCGCAAAGTGACGTCCAAAACTGTTTTTCTGGTTTGAGCTAAACTTTCATTTCCGGACTTTTCCCTAGCTTGACTTGTACTCGTACTACGTGGAGCTTGCTGAATGGCTATTGGATGAACTTGTTGTTGTGTGTGTACCTTTGGGACTGGCTGAGGATATAATGAAGCCATGATGGCTGGAAAAGTTAACCAAGTCAGGGGAAGTGCTGTCCGAATTTTGAAGGGACTTGTTTGCATTGGGTTTGTGATCTAAGACTTGGATTTGAGCAAGACAATGTTATATGCTGGATGCTTTCTGAGCCATGGAGGTGAGTGACCTCAAACTATTTCTCAAAGTATTTATGAACCGTTTCTTGCATTATTTACTTTTGAACTGTTTCCAAAGTTACTTTTGAACTGTTTTCTTGCATATCATGCGTGCTTGACTTATTGGCTTGTTATTATTGATTGCTGATTGATAATGTGTTAAGTGCTTTCAATGATTGTTAAAACGAGTTTTCTAGGCGAGTGTGTACTTTATCGCACTCGACCTAAATATATGTGAAATTTTCAATGGTTAATGATTAAATGCTACTTGCGCATGAATGTAAGCCTTTTGGGCTGAACTGGCCATTGCCCCTTGTTACCGGTCGTCTCGAGCCAGAAGCGGACTCGGTCGGGCGACTAGGAACTTGGGTGAACGTTTCGGTATACTCGAGTATTACCTTGTAGGTTGGTGGAGCCTGGCCAAAAGCCAGGGACGGGGTGAATGAATGCACGAATGAAAATAATGAAATGCAATGAAATGACAGGAGAACGAACGTATCCTTTGCACGAATGTTACTATCGCTTTCCATTGTACATGTTTCTTGAATTATTGATACTCCATATTTAATATTTTGTAAATGTTGAAATTGTTTCTGGACTTATCATTTGATTTATGACATCATTGAAATGAACTATTGTGAAACCGATTTGATTACTGATTTTTCTGGTTACTCGCTGAGCTTCTAGCTCACCCCAAAACTATTTTATTCCCCTCCACAGGGCTCAAGGCGAAGGAAGGGCTTGTAGCGTTTATTCATGGATTATTTCATGTATGGATTGAACTTGGATTTCCTTTTGTGTAATCATTCATATTGGGATTGTATTGAACGTTTAGAACGTTTAGAATTGATTGGATGTGTAATAGACTAGTTTTGGACTTCCTCCTGTATAATCATTGTGACCAAGGATCAGAGTGGCGCAGTGGAAGCGTGGACGCTTCGCTTTTGATATGTAAAGTTTGGGAACCTTTGATGTATATTTGATATATATATTTTGTAATTCATTTGAGGATTGTAGTGAACGACTGAGTCCCGGCGAGAGTTGGGCAAGCGGCCCGCCGAACCCTCTGGTTCGCCTCAGGGGGAGGTGGGGCCGTGACAGTTGGTATCAGAGCTTAGGCTTCAGATCTCTGTAGTGTATCCTAGGCTTGAAGTTTAGGATGCCGGACTGTGGGTTTGATTTGACTCTTAGTGTTTACTTGGAATGCTTCAGTGATTCTTGCGGGATGTCTCGACTTGATTGGTACAAGAGGGAATGTCGAGGACGACATTCTTTTAAGGAGGGGAGATTGTGACGGCCCGAAAGTGAGAACCCGTATTGCCCTAATAATTTTCCTAGGGTTTTCCCCTTTAATTGCATGTTTTCTGCATTTTCTGGCCTAGGAAAATTTTCTTGGTGGATTTTATGAGTAATTAAAGTTTTTAGATGATTTTTCTAGTATTGGAGAGTTTTTAGAAAATTAAGAATATATTATGGACGTGGGACCCACTAGTGCGAAAAGTTCGGAAAAATTCGGCCAATTAGGTTAAATTCCGGATACTGTGTAAAATTTATCGGGTGTTAAGAGATAAGTAGAGTGTGTGAAATGATTGATGTGAGAGAGAAAAGAAAGGATAGGAATGCATTCATGAAGTGCCACGTGTCACTTGGTGATTGGTTTTGACTTAAGAACACTATTCACTTTTTTTGACTTTTGACCAAAATTGGTTACATATCTACAAATTTCACAAAAAATCACCATTTTCTTTCACCTTGTGGCCGGCCCTCTCTCTTGCCAAGAAGGAAGAAAACTTCTTCAATCTTCAAGCTTTCCACTAGCTCAAATCATCCAAATCAATCGCACCAACTAGTTTCCACTCCATACAATCTTTCCATTTAGTGTTAGTGGTGAGTTTGGTGAAGTTTTTGGAAGAGCTAAGGTGGTCTACAACTCCTCTTCTCTTGTTTACTAGGTAAGTGATGATTGAACATCCTCTTATATCTAATGATGCTTATTTTGTGCCTAATGGTGGCTTGAGTGATGGAATGTGTGATTTATTTCTTGATTTGAAGTGATTTGGTGAAGTTTTTATATTTTTGAGGAATTTTCTGGTTTAATATGAATGGGATGTTGTGGCTATTTTTGATGATTGGCAATGGCTTATAAAGACTCTAGTAGGTGTGAATTAGTGATAAATGCAACCAATTTTGGGTTTGGAGTGAAATGAGAAAAGTTAGGGTTCTTCAACCCCCTTTTCTGTCCGGTTTTGTATCTCAGGCTTAGAGGCCGAATTGGCTTTTGCTCAAAACATGAAAGTTGTAGGTATTGATGTGGTTGAGGTGCCTGTAAACTTTCAGGGCATTTGGAGTAGTGTAGAGTGAGTTATGTCGTTTTTACTGTTGCTGTTCTGGGTGATCAGAATGCGCGAACTGCGATTGTAATCGTCTGTTTTGACTGGAATTGCTTTGGATTTGGATGTTGGTGTCTTCTGATGAAATGTAGCTTGATGTCTTAGCTATCATATGCCTTTGGAATCAATGCATTTGGACCTGTATAGCCTGAATTGGACTGATTTTTGTGTGATTTGTAAACCTGCAATTACGTTCTTGTGCATTTTTGACCTAGTTGTAAACCTGCAATTACGGTTCTGGCTTGGTTTTCTGCATTTTTGACCTAGTTGTGCTAGGATTTGGACTGAGTGGCCTTCTACATTGTTGTAGCCCTGTCTTTTATCTTCGATATGGTAGGTCTTACACCCTCATCCGATAAGCGTAGCGCACTTTGTGCCATTACCGCAAAGTGACGTCCAAAACTGTTTTTCTGGTTTGAGCTAAACTTTCATTTCCGGACTTTTCCCTAGCTTGACTTGTACTCGTACTACGTGGAGCTTGCTGAATGGCTATTGGATGAACTTGTTGTTGTGTGTGTACCTTTGGGACTGGCTGAGGATATAATGAAGCCATGATGGCTGGAAAAGTTAACGAAGTCAGGGGAAGTGCTGTCCGAATTTTGAAGGGACTTGTTTGCATTGGGTTTGTGATCTAAGACTTGGATTTGAGCAAGACAATGTTATATGCTGGATGCTTTCTGAGCCATGGAGGTGAGTGACCTCAAACTATTTCTCAAAGTATTTATGAACCGTTTCTTGCATTATTTACTTTTGAACTGTTTCCAAAGTTACTTTTGAACTGTTTTCTTGCATATCATGCGTGCTTGACTTATTGGCTTGTTATTATTGATTGCTGATTGATAATGTGTTAAGTGCTTTCAATGATTGTTAAAACGAGTTTTCTAGGCGAGTGTGTACTTTATCGCACTCGACCTAAATATATGTGAAATTTTCAATGGTTAATGATTAAATGCTACTTGCGCATGAATGTAAGCCTTTTGGGCTGAACTGGCCATTGCCCCTTGTTACCGGTCGTCTCGAGCCAGAAGCGGACTCGGTCGGGCGACTAGGAACTTGGGTGAACGTTTCGGTATACTCGAGTATTACCTTGTAGGTTGGTGGAGCCTGGCCAAAAGCCAGGGACGGGGTGAATGAATGCACGAATGAAAATAATGAAATGCAATGAAATGACAGGAGAACGAACGTATCCTTTGCACGAATGTTACTATCGCTTTCCATTGTACATGTTTCTTGAATTATTGATACTCCATATTTAATATTTTGTAAATGTTGAAATTGTTTCTGGACTTATCATTTGATTTATGACATCATTGAAATGAACTATTGTGAAACCGATTTGATTACTGATTTTTCTGGTTACTCGCTGAGCTTCTAGCTCACCCCAAAACTATTTTATTCCCCTCCACAGGGCTCAAGGCGAAGGAAGGGCTTGTAGCGTTTATTCATGGATTATTTCATGTATGGATTGAACTTGGATTTCCTTTTGTGTAATCATTCATATTGGGATTGTATTGAACGTTTAGAACGTTTAGAATTGATTGGATGTGTAATAGACTAGTTTTGGACTTCCTCCTGTATAATCATTGTGACCAAGGATCAGAGTGGCGCAGTGGAAGCGTGGACGCTTCGCTTTTGATATGTAAAGTTTGGGAACCTTTGATGTATATTTGATATATATATTTTGTAATTCATTTGAGGATTGTAGTGAACGACTGAGTCCCGGCGAGAGTTGGGCAAGCGGCCCGCCGAACCCTCTGGTTCGCCTCAGGGGGAGGTGGGGCCGTGACAGTTGGTATCAGAGCTTAGGCTTCAGATCTCTGTAGTGTATCCTAGGCTTGAAGTTTAGGATGCCGGACTGTGGGTTTGATTTGACTCTTAGTGTTTACTTGGAATGCTTCAGTGATTCTTGCGGGATGTCTCGACTTGATTGGTACAAGAGGGAATGTCGAGGACGACATTCTTTTAAGGAGGGGAGATTGTGACGGCCCGAAAGTGAGAACCCGTATTGCCCTAATAATTTTCCTAGGGTTTTCCCCTTTAATTGCATGTTTTCTGCATTTTCTGGCCTAGGAAAATTTTCTTGGTGGATTTTATGAGTAATTAAAGTTTTTAGATGATTTTTCTAGTATTGGAGAGTTTTTAGAAAATTAAGAATATATTATGGACGTGGGACCCACTAGTGCGAAAAGTTCGGAAAAATTCGGCCAATTAGGTTAAATTCCGGATACTGTGTAAAATTTATCGGGTGTTAAGAGATAAGTAGAGTGTGTGAAATGATTGATGTGAGAGAGAAAAGAAAGGATAGGAATGCATTCATGAAGTGCCACGTGTCACTTGGTGATTGGTTTTGACTTAAGAACACTATTCACTTTTTTTGACTTTTGACCAAAATTGGTTACATATCTACAAATTTCACAAAAAATCACCATTTTCTTTCACCTTGTGGCCGGCCCTCTCTCTTGCCAAGAAGGAAGAAAACTTCTTCAATCTTCAAGCTTTCCACTAGCTCAAATCATCCAAATCAATCGCACCAACTAGTTTCCACTCCATACAATCTTTCCATTTAGTGTTAGTGGTGAGTTTGGTGAAGTTTTTGGAAGAGCTAAGGTGGTCTACAACTCCTCTTCTCTTGTTTACTAGGTAAGTGATGATTGAACATCCTCTTATATCTAATGATGCTTATTTTGTGCCTAATGGTGGCTTGAGTGATGGAATGTGTGATTTATTTCTTGATTTGAAGTGATTTGGTGAAGTTTTTATATTTTTGAGGAATTTTGTGGTTTAATATGAATGGGATGTTGTGGCTATTTTTGATGATTGGCAATGGCTTATAAAGACTCTAGTAGGTGTGAATTAGTGATAAATGCAACCAATTTTGGGTTTGGAGTGAAATGAGAAAAGTTAGGGTTCTTCAACCCCCTTTTCTGTCCGGTTTTGTATCTCAGGATTAGAGGCCGAATTGGTTTTTGCTCAAAACATGAAAGTTGTAGGTATTGATGTGGTTGAGGTGCCTGTAAAATTTCAGGGCATTTGGAGTAGTGTAGAGTGAGTTATGTCATTTTTACTGTTGCTGTTCTGGGTGATCAGAATGCGCGAACTGCGATTGTAATCGTCTGTTTTGACTGGAATTGCTTTGATTTGGATGTTGGTGTCTTCTGATGAAATGTAGCTTGATGTCTTAGCTATCATATGCCTTTGGAATCAATGCATTTGGACCTGTATAGCCTGAATTGGACTGATTACAGTTTTGTGTGATTTGTAAACCTGCAATTACGGTTCTGGCTTGGTTTTCTGCATTTTTGACCTAGTTGTGCTAGGATTTGGACTGAGTGGCCTTCTACATTGTTGTAGCCCTGTCTTTTATCTTCGAGATGGTAGGTCTTACACCCTCATCCGATAAGCGTAGCGCACTTTGTGCCATTACCGCAAAGTGACGTCCAAAACTGTTTTTCTGGTTTGAGCTAAACTTTCATTTCCGGACTTTTCCCTAGCTTGACTTGTACTCGTACTACGTGGAGCTTGCTGAATGGCTATTGGATGAACTTGTTGTTGTGTGTGTACCTTTGGGACTGGCTGAGGATATAATGAAGCCATGATGGCTGGAAAAGTTAACGAAGTCAGGGGAAGTGCTGTCCGAATTTTGAAGGGACTTGTTTGCATTGGGTTTGTGATCTAAGACTTGGATTTGAGCAAGACAATGTTATATGCTGGATGCTTTCTGAGCCATGGAGGTGAGTGACCTCAAACTATTTCTCAAAGTATTTATGAACCGTTTCTTGCATTATTTACTTTTGAACTGTTTCCAAAGTTACTTTTGAACTGTTTTCTTGCATATCATGCGTGCTTGACTTATTGGCTTGTTATTATTGATTGCTGATTGATAATGTGTTAAGTGCTTTCAATGATTGTTAAAACGAGTTTTCTAGGCGAGTGTGTACTTTATCGCACTCGACCTAAATATATGTGAAATTTTCAATGTCCATCGTGGGCTCATTCCAAAGTACGATGGACCGTTCGAGGTGGTCAAGAAGGTGGGTCGTGTAGCCTATCGATTGAAGCTGCCCGACAGGCTGAAGATCCACCCGACCTTCCATGTGAGCTTCTTGAAACCCTTCAACCATGACGAGATGGATGAAGGACGGAAGCAGGCAAAACGTGCTCCTCCAGTGATCCGCAAGCAATTCCAGAAAGAGGTAGAGGCAGTACTGGATCACAGAACCATGGGGCAGAGCAAAAAGAATAGACGGACAGATTATCTAGTCCAGTGGAAGGGTGAGACCGAGTTGGACGCTACTTGGGAGCGAGACGTGACCTTGTGGCAGTTCGAAGAGAAAGTTGCGGAGTACCTGAGAAAGGTGCGGAAGCAAGCCAAGTTGACGAGGGCGTCAACCTCTTCAAGTGGGGGTGGTCTGTTAGCCCCTTAGGGCGCGGTCCAGACGGAACGCGCGCGGCCGTGGCTAAGTTTGGCCAGCCATGGTCTAGGTGGGAAGGCCGAAGGTGATTAAATGCTACTTGCGCATGAATGTAAGCCTTTTGGGCTGAACTGGCCATTGCCCCTTGTTACCAGTCGTCTCGAGCCTTCGGTCGGGCGACTAGGAACTTGGGTGAACGTTTCGGTATACTCGAGTATTACCTTGTAGGTTGGTGGAGCCTGGCCAAAAGCCAGGGACGGGGTGAATGAATGCACGAATGAAAATAATGAAATGCAATGAAATGACAGGAGAACGAACGTATCCTTTGCACGAATGTTACTATCGCTTTCCATTGTACATGTTTCTTGAATTATTGATACTCCATATTTAATATTTTGTAAATGTTGAAATTGTTTCTGGACTTATCATTTGATTTATGACATCATTGAAATGAACTATTGTGAAACCGATTTGATTACTGATTTTTCTGGTTACTCGCTGAGCTTCTAGCTCACCCCAAAACTATTTTATTCCCCTCCACAGGGCTCAAGGCGAAGGAAGGGCTTGTAGCGTTTATTCATGGATTATTTCATGTATGGATTGAACTTGGATTTCCTTTTGTGTAATCATTCATATTGGGATTGTATTGAACGTTTAGAACGTTTAGAATTGATTGGATATGTAATAGACTAGTTTTGGACTTCCTCCTGTATAATCATTGTGACCAAGGATCAGAGTGGCGCAGTGGAAGCGTGGACGCTTCGCTTTTGATATGTAAAGTTTGGGAACCTTTGATGTATATTTGATATATATATTTTGTAATTCATTTGAGGATTGTAGTGAACGACTGAGTCCCGGCGAGAGTTGGGCAAGCGGCCCGCCGAACCCTCTGGTTCGCCTCAGGGGGAGGTGGGGCCGTGACAGTTGGTATCAGAGCTTAGGCTTCAGATCTCTGTAGTGTATCCTAGGCTTGAAGTTTAGGATGCCGGACTGTGGGTTTGATTTGACTCTTAGTGTTTACTTGGAATGCTTCAGTGATTCTTGCGGGATGTCTCGACTTGATTGGTACAAGAGGGAATGTCGAGGACGACATTCTTTTAAGGAGGGGAGATTGTGACGGCCCGAAAGTGAGAACCCGTATTGCCCTAATAATTTTCCTAGGGTTTTCCCCTTTAATTGCATGTTTTCTGCATTTTCTGGCCTAGGAAAATTTTCTTGGTGGATTTTATGAGTAATTAAAGTTTTTAGATGATTTTTCTAGTATTGGAGAGTTTTTAGAAAATTAAGAATATATTATGGACGTGGGACCCACTAGTGCGAAAAGTTCGGAAAAATTCGGCCAATTAGGTTAAATTCCGGATACTGTGTAAAATTTATCGGGTGTTAAGAGATAAGTAGAGTGTGTGAAATGATTGATGTGAGAGAGAAAAGAAAGGATAGGAATGCATTCATGAAGTGCCACGTGTCACTTGGTGATTGGTTTTGACTTAAGAACACTATTCACTTTTTTTGACTTTTGACCAAAATTGGTTACATATCTACAAATTTCACAAAAAATCACCATTTTCTTTCACCTTGTGGCCGGCCCTCTCTCTTGCCAAGAAGGAAGAAAACTTCTTCAATCTTCAAGCTTTCCACTAGCTCAAATCATCCAAATCAATCGCACCAACTAGTTTCCACTCCATACAATCTTTCCATTTAGTGTTAGTGGTGAGTTTGGTGAAGTTTTTGGAAGAGCTAAGGTGGTCTACAACTCCTCTTCTCTTGTTTACTAGGTAAGTGATGATTGAACATCCTCTTATATCTAATGATGCTTATTTTGTGCCTAATGGTGGCTTGAGTGATGGAATGTGTGATTTATTTCTTGATTTGAAGTGATTTGGTGAAGTTTTTATATTTTTGAGGAATTTTCTGGTTTAATATGAATGGGATGTTGTGGCTATTTTTGATGATTGGCAATGGCTTATAAAGACTCTAGTAGGTGTGAATTAGTGATAAATGCAACCAATTTTGGGTTTGGAGTGAAATGAGAAAAGTTAGGGTTCTTCAACCCCCTTTTCTGTCCGGTTTTGTATCTCAGGCTTAGAGGCCGAATTGGCTTTTGCTCAAAACATGAAAGTTGTAGGTATTGATGTGGTTGAGGTGCCTGTAAACTTTCAGGGCATTTGGAGTAGTGTAGAGTGAGTTATGTCGTTTTTACTGTTGCTGTTCTGGGTGATCAGAATGCGCGAACTGCGATTGTAATCGTCTGTTTTGACTGGAATTGCTTTGATTTGGATGTTGGTGTCTTCTGATGAAATGTAGCTTGATGTCTTAGCTATCATATGCCTTTGGAATCAATGCATTTGGACCTGTATAGCCTGAATTGGACTGATTACAGTTTTGTGTGATTTGTAAACCTGCAATTACGGTTCTGGCTTGGTTTTCTGCATTTTTGACCTAGTTGTGCTAGGATTTGGACTGAGTGGCCTTCTACATTGTTGTAGCCCTGTCTTTTATCTTCGATATGGTAGGTCTTACACCCTCATCCGATAAGCGTAGCGCACTTTGTGCCATTACCGCAAAGTGACGTCCAAAACTGTTTTTCTGGTTTGAGCTAAACTTTCATTTCCGGACTTTTCCCTAGCTTGACTTGTACTCGTACTACGTGGAGCTTGCTGAATGGCTATTGGATGAACTTGTTGTTGTGTGTGTACCTTTGGGACTGGCTGAGGATATAATGAAGCCATGATGGCTGGAAAAGTTAACGAAGTCAGGGGAAGTGCTGTCCGAATTTTGAAGGGACTTGTTTGCATTGGGTTTGTGATCTAAGACTTGGATTTGAGCAAGACAATGTTATATGCTGGATGCTTTCTGAACCATGGAGGTGAGTGACCTCAAACTATTTCTCAAAGTATTTATGAACCGTTTCTTGCATTATTTACTTTTGAACTGTTTCCAAAGTTACTTTTGAACTGTTTTCTTGCATATCATGCGTGCTTGACTTATTGGCTTGTTATTATTGATTGCTGATTGATAATGTGTTAAGTGCTTTCAATGATTGTTAAAACGAGTTTTCTAGGCGAGTGTGTACTTTATCGCACTCGACCTAAATATATGTGAAATTTTCAATGGTTAATGATTAAATGCTACTTACGCATGAATGTAAGCCTTTTGGGCTGAACTGGCCATTGCCCCTTGTTACCGGTCGTCTCGAGCCAGAAGCGGACTCGGTCGGGCGACTAGGAACTTGGGTGAACGTTTCGGTATACTCGAGTATTACCTTGTAGGTTGGTGGAGCCTGGCCAAAAGCCAGGGACGGGGTGAATGAATGCACGAATGAAAATAATGAAATGCAATGAAATGACAGGAGAACGAACGTATCCTTTGCACGAATGTTACTATCGCTTTCCATTGTACATGTTTCTTGAATTATTGATACTCCATATTTAATATTTTGTAAATGTTGAAATTGTTTCTGGACTTATCATTTGATTTATGACATCATTGAAATGAACTATTGTGAAACCGATTTGATTACTGATTTTTCTGGTTACTCGCTGAGCTTCTAGCTCACCCCAAAACTATTTTATTCCCCTCCACAGGGCTCAAGGCGAATGAAGGGCTTGTAGCGTTTATTCATGGATTATTTCATGTATGGATTGAACTTGGATTTCCTTTTGTGTAATCATTCATATTGGGATTGTATTGAACGTTTAGAACGTTTAGAATTGATTGGATATGTAATAGACTAGTTTTGGACTTCCTCCTGTATAATCATTGTGACCAAGGATCAGAGTGGCGCAGTGGAAGCGTGGACGCTTCGCTTTTGATATGTAAAGTTTGTGAACCTTTGATGTATATTTGATATATATATTTTGTAATTCATTTGAGGATTGTAGTGAACGACTGAGTCCCGGCGAGAGTTGGGCAAGCGGCCCGCCGAACCCTCTGGTTCGCCTCAGGGGGAGGTGGGGCCGTGACAGTTGGTATCAGAGCTTAGGCTTCAGATCTCTGTAGTGTATCCTAGGCTTGAAGTTTAGGATGCCGGACTGTGGGTTTGATTTGACTCTTAGTGTTTACTTGGAATGCTTCAGTGATTCTTGCGGGATGTCTCGACTTGATTGGTACAAGAGGGAATGTCGAGGACGACATTCTTTTAAGGAGGGGAGATTGTGACGGCCCGAAAGTGAGAACCCGTATTGCCCTAATAATTTTCCTAGGGTTTTCCCCTTTAATTGCATGTTTTCTGCATTTTCTGGCCTAGGAAAATTTTCTTGGTGGATTTTATGAGTAATTAAAGTTTTTAGATGATTTTTCTAGTATTGGAGAGTTTTTAGAAAATTAAGAATATATTATGGACGTGGGACCCACTAGTGCGAAAAGTTCGGAAAAATTCGGCCAATTAGGTTAAATTCCGGATACTGTGTAAAATTTATCGGGTGTTAAGAGATAAGTAGAGTGTGTGAAATGATTGATGTGAGAGAGAAAAGAAAGGATAGGAATGCATTCATGAAGTGCCACGTGTCACTTGGTGATTGGTTTTGACTTAAGAACACTATTCACTTTTTTTGACTTTTGACCAAAATTGGTTACATATCTACAAATTTCACAAAAAATCACCATTTTCTTTCACCTTGTGGCCGGCCCTCTCTCTTGCCAAGAAGGAAGAAAACTTCTTCAATCTTCAAGCTTTCCACTAGCTCAAATCATCCAAATCAATCGCACCAACTAGTTTCCACTCCATACAATCTTTCCATTTAGTGTTAGTGGTGAGTTTGGTGAAGTTTTTGGAAGAGCTAAGGTGGTCTACAACTCCTCTTCTCTTGTTTACTAGGTAAGTGATGATTGAACATCCTCTTATATCTAATGATGCTTATTTTGTGCCTAATGGTGGCTTGAGTGATGGAATGTGTGATTTATTTCTTGATTTGAAGTGATTTGGTGAAGTTTTTATATTTTTGAGGAATTTTCTGGTTTAATATGAATGGGATGTTGTGGCTATTTTTGATGATTGGCAATGGCTTATAAAGACTCTAGTAGGTGTGAATTAGTGATAAAACCAATTTTGGGTTTGGAGTGAAATGAGAAAAGTTAGGGTTCTTCAACCCCCTTTTCTGTCCGGTTTTGTATCTCAGGCTTAGAGGCCGAATTGGCTTTTGCTCAAAACATGAAAGTTGTAGGTATTGATGTGGTTGAGGTGCCTGTAAACTTTCAGGGATTTGGAGTAGTGTAGAGTGAGTTATGTCATTTTTACTGTTGCTGTTCTGGGTGATCAGAATGCGCGAACTGCGATTGTAATCGTCTGTTTTGACTGGAATTGCTTTGGATTTGGATGTTGGTGTCTTCTGATGAAATGTAGCTTGATGTCTTAGCTATCATATGCCTTTGGAATCAATGCATTTGGACCTGTATAGCCTGAATTGGACTGATCACAGTTTTGTGTGATTTGTAAACCTGCAATTACGGTTCTGGCTTGGTTTTCTGCATTTTTGACCTAGTTGTGCTAGGATTTGGACTGAGTGGCCTTCTACATTGTTGTAGCCCTGTCTTTTAGCTTCGAGATGGTGGGTCTTACACCCTCATCCGATAAGCGTAGCGCACTTTGTGCCATTACCGCAAAGTGACGTCCAAAACTGTTTTTCTGGTTTGAGCTAAACTTTCATTTCCGGACTTTTCCCTAGCTTGACTTGTACTCGTACTACGTGGAGCTTGCTGAATGGCTATTGGATGAACTTGTTGTTGTGTGTGTACCTTTGGGACTGGCTGAGGATATAATGAAGCCATGATGGCTGGAAAAGTTAACCAAGTCAGGGGAAGTGCTGTCCGAATTTTGAAGGGACTTGTTTGCATTGGGTTTGTGATCTAAGACTTGGATTTGAGCAAGACAATGTTATATGCTGGATGCTTTCTGAGCCACGGAGGTGAGTGACCTCAAACTATTTCTCAAAGTATTTATGAATCGTTTCTTGCATTATTTACTTTTGAACTGTTTCCAAAGTTACTTTTGAACTGTTTTCTTGCATATCATGCGTGCTTGACTTATTGGCTTGTTATTATTGATTGCTGATTGATAATGTGTTAAGTGCTTTCAATGATTGTTAAAACGAGTTTTCTAGGCGAGTGTGTACTTTATCGCACTCGACCTAAATATATGTGAAATTTTCAATGGTTAATGATTAAATGCTACTTGCGCATGAATGTAAGCCTTTTGGGCTGAACTGGCCATTGCCCCTTGTTACCGGTCGTCTCGAGCCAGAAGCGGACTCGGTCGGGCGACTAGGAACTTGGGTGAACGTTTCGGTATACTCGAGTATTACCTTGTAGGTTGGTGGAGCCTGGCCAAAAGCCAGGGACGGGGTGAATGAATGCACGAATGAAAATAATGAAATGCAATGAAATGACAGGAGAACGAACGTATCCTTTGCACGAATGTTACTATCGCTTTCCATTGTACATGTTTCTTGAATTATTGATACTCCATATTTAATATTTTGTAAATGTTGAAATTGTTTCTGGACTTATCATTTGATTTGTGACATCATTGAAATGAACTATTGTGAAACCGATTTGATTACTGATTTTTCTGGTTACTCGCTGAGCTTCTAGCTCACCCCAAAACTATTTTATTCCCCTCCACAGGGCTCAAGGCGAATGAAGGGCTTGTAGCGTTTATTCATGGATTATTTCATGTATGGATTGAACTTGGATTTCCTTTTGTGTAATCATTCATATTGGGATTGTATTGAACGTTTAGAACGTTTAGAATTGATTGGATATGTAATAGACTAGTTTTGGACTTCCTCCTGTATAATCATTGTGACCAAGGATCAGAGTGGCGCAGTGGAAGCGTGGACGCTTCGCTTTTGATATGTAAAGTTTGGGAACCTTTGATGTATATTTGATATATATATTTTGTAATTCATTTGAGGATTGTAGTGAACGACTGAGTCCCGGCGAGAGTTGGGCAAGCGGCCCGCCGAACCCTCTGGTTCGCCTCAGGGGGAGGTGGGGCCGTGACAGTTGGTATCAGAGCTTAGGCTTCAGATCTCTGTAGTGTATCCTAGGCTTGAAGTTTAGGATGCCGGACTGTGGGTTTGATTTGACTCTTAGTGTTTACTTGGAATGCTTCAGTGATTCTTGCGGGATGTCTCGACTTGATTGGTACAAGAGGGAATGTCGAGGACGACATTCTTTTAAGGAGGGGAGATTGTGACGGCCCGAAAGTGAGAACCCGTATTGCCCTAATAATTTTCCTAGGGTTTTCCCCTTTAATTGCATGTTTTCTGCATTTTCTGGCCTAGGAAAATTTTCTTGGTGGATTTTATGAGTAATTAAAGTTTTTAGATGATTTTTCTAGTATTGGAGAGTTTTTAGAAAATTAAGAATATATTATGGACGTGGGACCCACTAGTGCGAAAAGTTCGGAAAAATTCGGCCAATTAGGTTAAATTCCGGATACTGTGTAAAATTTATCGGGTGTTAAGAGATAAGTAGAGTGTGTGAAATGATTGATGTGAGAGAGAAAAGAAAGGATAGGAATGCATTCATGAAGTGCCACGTGTCACTTGGTGATTGGTTTTGACTTAAGAACACTATTCACTTTTTTTGACTTTTGACCAAAATTGGTTACATATCTACAAATTTCACAAAAAATCACCATTTTCTTTCACCTTGTGGCCGGCCCTCTCTCTTGCCAAGAAGGAAGAAAACTTCTTCAATCTTCAAGCTTTCCACTAGCTCAAATCATCCAAATCAATCGCACCAACTAGTTTCCACTCCATACAATCTTTCCATTTAGTGTTAGTGGTGAGTTTGGTGAAGTTTTTGGAAGAGCTAAGGTGGTCTACAACTCCTCTTCTCTTGTTTACTAGGTAAGTGATGATTGAACATCCTCTTATATCTAATGATGCTTATTTTGTGCCTAATGGTGGCTTGAGTGATGGAATGTGTGATTTATTTCTTGATTTGAAATGATTTGGTGAAGTTTTTATATTTTTGAGGAATTTTCTGGTTTAATATGAATGGGATGTTGTGGCTATTTTTGATGATTGGCAATGGCTTATAAAGACTCTAGTAGGTGTGAATTAGTGATAAATGCAACCAATTTTGGGTTTGGAGTGAAATGAGAAAAGTTAGGGTTCTTCAACCCCCTTTTCTGTCCGGTTTTGTATCTCAGGATTAGAGGCCGAATTGGTTTTTGCTCAAAACATGAAAGTTGTAGGTATTGATGTGGTTGAGGTGCCTGTAAAATTTCAGGGCATTTGGAGTAGTGTAGAGTGAGTTATGTCATTTTTACTGTTGCTGTTCTGGGTGATCAGAATGCGCGAACTGCGATTGTAATCGTCTGTTTTGACTGGAATTGCTTTTGATTTGGATGTTGGTGTCTTCTGATGAAATGTAGCTTGATGTCTTAGCTATCATATGCCTTTGGAATCAATGCATTTGGACCTGTATAGCCTGAATTGGACTGATTACAGTTTTGTGTGATTTGTAAACCTGCAATTACGGTTCTGGCTTGGTTTTCTGCATTTTTGACCTAGTTGTGCTAGGATTTGGACTGAGTGGCCTTCTACATTGTTGTAGCCCTGTCTTTTATCTTCGAGATGGTGGGTCTTACACCCTCATCCGATAAGCGTAGCGCACTTTGTGCCATTACCGCAAAGTGACGTCCAAAACTGTTTTTCTGGTTTGAGCTAAACTTTCATTTCCGGACTTTTCCCTAGCTTGACTTGTACTCGTACTACGTGGAGCTTGCTGAATGGCTATTGGATGAACTTGTTGTTGTGTGTGTACCTTTGGGACTGGCTGAGGATATAATGAAGCCATGATGGCTGGAAAAGTTAACGAAGTCAGGGGAAGTGCTGTCCGAATTTTGAAGGGACTTGTTTGCATTGGGTTTGTGATCTAAGACTTGGATTTGAGCAAGACAATGTTATATGCTGGATGCTTTCTGAACCATGGAGGTGAGTGACCTCAAACTATTTCTCAAAGTATTTATGAACCGTTTCTTGCATTATTTACTTTTGAACTGTTTCCAAAGTTACTTTTGAACTGTTTTCTTGCATATCATGCGTGCTTGACTTATTGGCTTGTTATTATTGATTGCTGATTGATAATGTGTTAAGTGCTTTCAATGATTGTTAAAACGAGTTTTCTAGGCGAGTGTGTACTTTATCGCACTCGACCTAAATATATGTGAAATTTTCAATGGTTAATGATTAAATGCTACTTGCGCATGAATGTAAGCCTTTTGGGCTGAACTGGCCATTGCCCCTTGTTACCAGTCGTCTCGAGCCAGAAGCGGATTCGGTCGGGCGACTAGGAACTTGGGTGAACGTTTCGGTATACTCGAGTATTACCTTGTAGGTTGGTGGAGCCTGGCCAAAAGCCAGGGACGGGGTGAATGAATGCACGAATGAAAATAATGAAATGCAATGAAATGACAGGAGAACGAACGTATCCTTTGCACGAATGTTACTATCGCTTTCCATTGTACATGTTTCTTGAATTATTGATACTCCATATTTAATATTTTGTAAATGTTGAAATTGTTTCTGGACTTATCATTTGATTTATGACATCATTGAAATGAACTATTGTGAAACCGATTTGATTACTGATTTTTCTGGTTACTCGCTGAGCTTCTAGCTCACCCCAAAACTATTTTATTCCCCTCCACAGGGCTCAAGGCGAAGGAAGGGCTTGTAGCGTTTATTCATGGATTATTTCATGTATGGATTGAACTTGGATTTCCTTTTGTGTAATCATTCATATTGGGATTGTATTGAACGTTTAGAACGTTTAGAATTGATTGGATATGTAATAGACTAGTTTTGGACTTCCTCCTGTATAATCATTGTGACCAAGGATCAGAGTGGCGCAGTGGAAGCGTGGACGCTTCGCTTTTGATATGTAAAGTTTGTGAACCTTTGATGTATATTTGATATATATATTTTGTAATTCATTTGAGGATTGTAGTGAACGACTGAGTCCCGGCGAGAGTTGGGCAAGCGGCCCGCCGAACCCTCTGGTTCGCCTCAGGGGGAGGTGGGGCCGTGACAGTTGGTATCAGAGCTTAGGCTTCAGATCTCTGTAGTGTATCCTAGGCTTGAAGTTTAGGATGCCGGACTGTGGGTTTGATTTGACTCTTAGTGTTTACTTGGAATGCTTCAGTGATTCTTGCGGGATGTCTCGACTTGATTGGTACAAGAGGGAATGTCGAGGACGACATTCTTTTAAGGAGGGGAGATTGTGACGCCCCGAAAGTGAGAACCCGTATTGCCCTAATAATTTTCCTAGGGTTTTCCCCTTTAATTGCATGTTTTCTGCATTTTCTGGCCTAGGAAAATTTTCTTGGTGGATTTTATGAGTAATTAAAGTTTTTAGATGATTTTTCTAGTATTGGAGAGTTTTTAGAAAATTAAGAATATATTATGGACGTGGGACCCACTAGTGCGAAAAGTTCGGAAAAATTCGGCCAATTAGGTTAAATTCCGGATACTGTGTAAAATTTATCGGGTGTTAAGAGATAAGTAGAGTGTGTGAAATGATTGATGTGAGAGAGAAAAGAAAGGATAGGAATGCATTCATGAAGTGCCACGTGTCACTTGGTGATTGGTTTTGACTTAAGAACACTATTCACTTTTTTTGACTTTTGACCAAAATTGGTTACATATCTACAAATTTCACAAAAAATCACCATTTTCTTTCACCTTGTGGCCGGCCCTCTCTCTTGCCAAGAAGGAAGAAAACTTCTTCAATCTTCAAGCTTTCCACTAGCTCAAATCATCCAAATCAATCGCACCAACTAGTTTCCACTCCATACAATCTTTCCATTTAGTGTTAGTGGTGAGTTTGGTGAAGTTTTTGGAAGAGCTAAGGTGGTCTACAACTCCTCTTCTCTTGTTTACTAGGTAAGTGATGATTGAACATCCTCTTATATCTAATGATGCTTATTTTGTGCCTAATGGTGGCTTGAGTGATGGAATGTGTGATTTATTTCTTGATTTGAAGTGATTTGGTGAAGTTTTTATATTTTTGAGGAATTTTGTGGTTTAATATGAATGGGATGTTGTGGCTATTTTTGATGATTGGCAATGGCTTATAAAGACTCTAGTAGGTGTGAATTAGTGATAAATGCAACCAATTTTGGGTTTGGAGTGAAATGAGAAAAGTTAGGGTTCTTCAACCCCCTTTTCTGTCCGGTTTTGTATCTCAGGCTTAGAGGCCGAATTGGCTTTTGCTCAAAACATGAAAGTTGTAGGTATTGATGTGCTTGAGGTGCCTGTAAACTTTCATGGCATTTGGAGTAGTGTAGAGTGAGTTATGTCATTTTTACTGTTGCTGTTCTGGGTGATCAGAATGCGCGAACTGCGATTGTAATCGTCTGTTTTGACTGGAATTGCTTTGGATTTGGATGTTGGTGTCTTCTGATGAAATGTAGCTTGATGTCTTAGCTATCATATGCCTTTGGAATCAATGCATTTGGACCTGTATAGCCTGAATTGGACTGATCACAGTTTTGTGTGATTTGTAAACCTGCAATTACGGTTCTGGCTTGGTTTTCTGCATTTTTGACCTAGTTGTGCTAGGATTTGGACTGAGTGGCCTTCTACATTGTTGTAGCCCTGTCTTTTAGCTTCGAGATGGTGGGTCTTACACCCTCATCCGATAAGCGTAGCGCACTTTGTGCCATTACCGCAAAGTGACGTCCAAAACTGTTTTTCTGGTTTGAGCTAAACTTTCATTTCCGGACTTTTCCCTAGCTTGACTTGTACTCGTACTACGTGGAGCTTGCTAAATGGCTATTGGATGAACTTGTTGTTGTGTGTGTACCTTTGGGACTGGCTGAGGATATAATGAAGCCATGATGGCTGGAAAAGTTAACCAAGTCAGGGGAAGTGCTGTCCGAATTTTGAAGGGACTTGTTTGCATTGGGTTTGTGATCTAAGACTTGGATTTGAGCAAGACAATGTTATATGCTGGATGCTTTCTGAGCCATGGAGGTGAGTGACCTCAAACTATTTCTCAAAGTATTTATGAACCGTTTCTTGCATTATTTACTTTTGAACTGTTTCCAAAGTTACTTTTGAACTGTTTTCTTGCATATCATGCGTGCTTGACTTATTGGCTTGTTATTATTGATTGCTGATTGATAATGTGTTAAGTGCTTTCAATGATTGTTAAAACGAGTTTTCTAGGCGAGTGTGTACTTTATCGCACTCGACCTAAATATATGTGAAATTTTCAATGGTTAATGATTAAATGCTACTTGCGCATGAATGTAAGCCTTTTGGGCTGAACTGGCCATTGCCCCTTGTTACCGGTCGTCTCGAGCCAGAAGCGGACTCGGTCGGGCGACTAGGAACTTGGGTGAACGTTTCGGTATACTCGAGTATTACCTTGTAGGTTGGTGGAGCCTGGCCAAAAGCCAGGGACGGGGTGAATGAATGCACGAATGAAAATAATGAAATGCAATGAAATGACAGGAGAACGAACGTATCCTTTGCACGAATGTTACTATCGCTTTCCATTGTACATGTTTCTTGAATTATTGATACTCCATATTTAATATTTTGTAAATGTTGAAATTGTTTCTGGACTTATCATTTGATTTATGACATCATTGAAATGAACTATTGTGAAACCGATTTGATTACTGATTTTTCTGGTTACTCGCTGAGCTTCTAGCTCACCCCAAAACTATTTTATTCCCCTCCACAGGGCTCAAGGCGAAGGAAGGGCTTGTAGCGTTTATTCATGGATTATTTCATGTATGGATTGAACTTGGATTTCCTTTTGTGTAATCATTCATATTGGGATTGTATTGAACGTTTAGAACGTTTAGAATTGATTGGATGTGTAATAGACTAGTTTTGGACTTCCTCCTGTATAATCATTGTGACCAAGGATCAGAGTGGCGCAGTGGAAGCGTGGACGCTTCGCTTTTGATATGTAAAGTTTGGGAACCTTTGATGTATATTTGATATATATATTTTGTAATTCATTTGAGGATTGTAGTGAACGACTGAGTCCCGGCGAGAGTTGGGCAAGCGGCCCGCCGAACCCTCTGGTTCGCCTCAGGGGGAGGTGGGGCCGTGACAGTTGGTATCAGAGCTTAGGCTTCAGATCTCTGTAGTGTATCCTAGGCTTGAAGTTTAGGATGCCGGACTGTGGGTTTGATTTGACTCTTAGTGTTTACTTGGAATGCTTCAGTGATTCTTGCGGGATGTCTCGACTTGATTGGTACAAGAGGGAATGTCGAGGACGACATTCTTTTAAGGAGGGGAGATTGTGACGCCCCGAAAGTGAGAACCCGTATTGCCCTAATAATTTTCCTAGGGTTTTCCCCTTTAATTGCATGTTTTCTGCATTTTCTGGCCTAGGAAAATTTTCTTGGTGGATTTTATGAGTAATTAAAGTTTTTAGATGATTTTTCTAGTATTGGAGAGTTTTTAGAAAATTAAGAATATATTATGGACGTGGGACCCACTAGTGCGAAAAGTTCGGAAAAATTCGGCCAATTAGGTTAAATTCCGGATACTGTGTAAAATTTATCGGGTGTTAAGAGATAAGTAGAGTGTGTGAAATGATTGATGTGAGAGAGAAAAGAAAGGATAGGAATGCATTCATGAAGTGCCACGTGTCACTTGGTGATTGGTTTTGACTTAAGAACACTATTCACTTTTTTTGACTTTTGACCAAAATTGGTTACATATCTACAAATTTCACAAAAAATCACCATTTTCTTTCACCTTGTGGCCGGCCCTCTCTCTTGCCAAGAAGGAAGAAAACTTCTTCAATCTTCAAGCTTTCCACTAGCTCAAATCATCCAAATCAATCGCACCAACTAGTTTCCACTCCATACAATCTTTCCATTTAGTGTTAGTGGTGAGTTTGGTGAAGTTTTTGGAAGAGCTAAGGTGGTCTACAACTCCTCTTCTCTTGTTTACTAGGTAAGTGATGATTGAACATCCTCTTATATCTAATGATGCTTATTTTGTGCCTAATGGTGGCTTGAGTGATGGAATGTGTGATTTATTTCTTGATTTGAAGTGATTTGGTGAAGTTTTTATATTTTTGAGGAATTTTCTGGTTTAATATGAATGGGATGTTGTGGCTATTTTTGATGATTGGCAATGGCTTATAAAGACTCTAGTAGGTGTGAATTAGTGATAAATGCAACCAATTTTGGGTTTGGAGTGAAATGAGAAAAGTTAGGGTTCTTCAACCCCCTTTTCTGTCCGGTTTTGTATCTCAGGCTTAGAGGCCGAATTGGCTTTTGCTCAAAACATGAAAGTTGTAGGTATTGATGTGGTTGAGGTGCCTGTAAACTTTCAGGGCATTTGGAGTAGTGTAGAGTGAGTTATGTCGTTTTTACTGTTGCTGTTCTGGGTGATCAGAATGCGCGAACTGCGATTGTAATCGTCTGTTTTGACTGGAATTGCTTTGGATTTGGATGTTGGTGTCTTCTGATGAAATGTAGCTTGATGTCTTAGCTATCATATGCCTTTGGAATCAATGCATTTGGACCTGTATAGCCTGAATTGGACTGATTACAGTTTTGTGTGATTTGTAAACCTGCAATTACGGTTCTGGCTTGGTTTTCTGCATTTTTGACCTAGTTGTGCTAGGATTTGGACTGAGTGGCCTTCTACATTGTTGTAGCCCTGTCTTTTATCTTCGAGATGGTGGGTCTTACACCCTCATCCGATAAGCGTAGCGCACTTTGTGCCATTACCGCAAAGTGACGTCCAAAACTGTTTTTCTGGTTTGAGCTAAACTTTCATTTCCGGACTTTTCCCTAGCTTGACTTGTACTCGTACTACGTGGAGCTTGCTGAATGGCTATTGGATGAACTTGTTGTTGTGTGTGTACCTTTGGGACTGGCTGAGGATATAATGAAGCCATGATGGCTGGAAAAGTTAACGAAGTCAGGGGAAGTGCTGTCCGAATTTTGAAGGGACTTGTTTGCATTGGGTTTGTGATCTAAGACTTGGATTTGAGCAAGACAATGTTATATGCTGGATGCTTTCTGAACCATGGAGGTGAGTGACCTCAAACTATTTCTCAAAGTATTTATGAACCGTTTCTTGCATTATTTACTTTTGAACTGTTTCCAAAGTTACTTTTGAACTGTTTTCTTGCATATCATGCGTGCTTGACTTATTGGCTTGTTATTATTGATTGCTGATTGATAATGTGTTAAGTGCTTTCAATGATTGTTAAAACGAGTTTTCTAGGCGAGTGTGTACTTTATCGCACTCGACCTAAATATATGTGAAATTTTCAATGGTTAATGATTAAATGCTACTTGCGCATGAATGTAAGCCTTTTGGGCTGAACTGGCCATTGCCCCTTGTTACCGGTCGTCTCGAGCCAGAAGCGGACTCGGTCGGGCGACTAGGAACTTGGGTGAACGTTTCGGTATACTCGAGTATTACCTTGTAGGTTGGTGGAGCCTGGCCAAAAGCCAGGGACGGGGTGAATGAATGCACGAATGAAAATAATGAAATGCAATGAAATGACAGGAGAACGAACGTATCCTTTGCACGAATGTTACTATCGCTTTCCATTGTACATGTTTCTTGAATTATTGATACTCCATATTTAATATTTTGTAAATGTTGAAATTGTTTCTGGACTTATCATTTGATTTATGACATCATTGAAATGAACTATTGTGAAACCGATTTGATTACTGATTTTTCTGGTTACTCGCTGAGCTTCTAGCTCACCCCAAAACTATTTTATTCCCCTCCACAGGGCTCAAGGCGAATGAAGGGCTTGTAGCGTTTATTCATGGATTATTTCATGTATGGATTGAACTTGGATTTCCTTTTGTGTAATCATTCATATTGGGATTGTATTGAACGTTTAGAACGTTTAGAATTGATTGGATATGTAATAGACTAGTTTTGGACTTCCTCCTGTATAATCATTGTGACCAAGGATCAGAGTGGCGCAGTGGAAGCGTGGACGCTTCGCTTTTGATATGTAAAGTTTGGGAACCTTTGATGTATATTTGATATATATATTTTGTAATTCATTTGAGGATTGTAGTGAACGACTGAGTCCCGGCGAGAGTTGGGCAAGCGGCCCGCCGAACCCTCTGGTTCGCCTCAGGGGGAGGTGGGGCCGTGACAGTTGGTATCAGAGCTTAGGCTTCAGATCTCTGTAGTGTATCCTAGGCTTGAAGTTTAGGATGCCGGACTGTGGGTTTGATTTGACTCTTAGTGTTTACTTGGAATGCTTCAGTGATTCTTGCGGGATGTCTCGACTTGATTGGTACAAGAGGGAATGTCGAGGACGACATTCTTTTAAGGAGGGGAGATTGTGACGGCCCGAAAGTGAGAACCCGTATTGCCCTAATAATTTTCCTAGGGTTTTCCCCTTTAATTGCATGTTTTCTGCATTTTCTGGCCTAGGAAAATTTTCTTGGTGGATTTTATGAGTAATTAAAGTTTTTAGATGATTTTTCTAGTATTGGAGAGTTTTTAGAAAATTAAGAATATATTATGGACGTGGGACCCACTAGTGCGAAAAGTTCGGAAAAATTCGGCCAATTAGGTTAAATTCCGGATACTGTGTAAAATTTATCGGGTGTTAAGAGATAAGTAGAGTGTGTGAAATGATTGATGTGAGAGAGAAAAGAAAGGATAGGAATGCATTCATGAAGTGCCACGTGTCACTTGGTGATTGGTTTTGACTTAAGAACACTATTCACTTTTTTTGACTTTTGACCAAAATTGGTTACATATCTACAAATTTCACAAAAAATCACCATTTTCTTTCACCTTGTGGCCGGCCCTCTCTCTTGCCAAGAAGGAAGAAAACTTCTTCAATCTTCAAGCTTTCCACTAGCTCAAATCATCCAAATCAATCGCACCAACTAGTTTCCACTCCATACAATCTTTCCATTTAGTGTTAGTGGTGAGTTTGGTGAAGTTTTTGGAAGAGCTAAGGTGGTCTACAACTCCTCTTCTCTTGTTTACTAGGTAAGTGATGATTGAACATCCTCTTATATCTAATGATGCTTATTTTGTGCCTAATGGTGGCTTGAGTGATGGAATGTGTGATTTATTTCTTGATTTGAAGTGATTTGGTGAAGTTTTTATATTTTTGAGGAATTTTCTGGTTTAATATGAATGGGATGTTGTGGCTATTTTTGATGATTGGAAATGGCTTATAAAGACTCTAGTAGGTGTGAATTAGTGATAAATGCAACCAATTTTGGGTTTGGAGTGAAATGAGAAAAGTTAGGGTTCTTCAACCCCCTTTTCTGTCCGGTTTTGTATCTCAGGCTTAGAGGCCGAATTGGCTTTTGCTCAAAACATGAAAGTTGTAGGTATTGATGTGGTTGAGGTGCCTGTAAACTTTCAGGGCATTTGCAGTAGTGTAGAGTGAGTTATGTCGTTTTTACTGTTGCTGTTCTGGGTGATCAGAATGCGCGAACTGCGATTGTAATCGTCTGTTTTGACTGGAATTGCTTTGGATTTGGATGTTGGTGTCTTCTGATGAAATGTAGCTTGATGTCTTAGCTATCATATGCCTTTGGAATCAATGCATTTGGACCTGTATAGCCTGAATTGGACTGATCACAGTTTTGTGTGATTTGTAAACCTGCAATTACGGTTCTGGCTTGGTTTTCTGCATTTTTGACCTAGTTGTGCTAGGATTTGGACTGAGTGGCCTTCTACATTGTTGTAGCCCTGTCTTTTAGCTTCGAGATGGTGGGTCTTACACCCTCATCCGATAAGCGTAGCGCACTTTGTGCCATTACCGCAAAGTGACGTCCAAAACTGTTTTTCTGGTTTGAGCTAAACTTTCATTTCCGGACTTTTCCCTAGCTTGACTTGTACTCGTACTACGTGGAGCTTGCTAAATGGCTATTGGATGAACTTGTTGTTGTGTGTGTACCTTTGGGACTGGCTGAGGATATAATGAAGCCATGATGGCTGGAAAAGTTAACCAAGTCAGGGGAAGTGCTGTCCGAATTTTGAAGGGACTTGTTTGCATTGGGTTTGTGATCTAAGACTTGGATTTGAGCAAGACAATGTTATATGCTGGATGCTTTCTGAGCCATGGAGGTGAGTGACCTCAAACTATTTCTCAAAGTATTTATGAACCGTTTCTTGCATTATTTACTTTTGAACTGTTTCCAAAGTTACTTTTGAACTGTTTTCTTGCATATCATGCGTGCTTGACTTATTGGCTTGTTATTATTGATTGCTGATTGATAATGTGTTAAGTGCTTTCAATGATTGTTAAAACGAGTTTTCTAGGCGAGTGTGTACTTTATCGCACTCGACCTAAATATATGTGAAATTTTCAATGGTTAATGATTAAATGCTACTTACGCATGAATGTAAGCCTTTTGGGCTGAACTGGCCATTGCCCCTTGTTACCGGTCGTCTCGAGCCAGAAGCGGACTCGGTCGGGCGACTAGGAACTTGGGTGAACGTTTCGGTATACTCGAGTATTACCTTGTAGGTTGGTGGAGCCTGGCCAAAAGCCAGGGACG
>NW_020863590.1:0-26243 GCF_003713205.1 Coffea eugenioides
TCTCAAATATCAACATAAACAGAAATTTCAACAAGGTTCCTTCAAAAACCACCACTTATCTCACTTGGATTCAAGTAAAACACTACATGCATATCAAGATAAAAGAGATAAGAGATATGTAAAGTTCTTTTAGACATAATCTAACAAAATTTTTGAAAAACAAGAACTAAAATTACAGCTTTTCCTCTTGATTTGCTATCCAGAAATTCCAGCTTTGAAAATGCTTTAAAAGTCGATCTTTCTTGCTTTTAAGTTCTCAAATATCACATGCATGACCAGATTTAGGTGTTAGAAGGTATATAGAGCCAAGATGTGTCAATTTACAACCAAAGTTTTAGGGATAAAACTGGAAAAATTGTGACGTCCCCACCTCTTCTTAGGGCGAAACCTAGGGTATCAGCGGGACGCCTGCCCAACTCTTGTCAGGACTCACACACTCGTTCAAGCTTAAATAAAGCCACAAAACAACCATCGACTTAATTAAGAAGTACTTCGAATATACAAGCCACAACTTCTAAGGCTAGCAATTATAATTACAATCCACCAACTAACAATAACAAAATTTACACTTTAAGAGTCACCAAATTCATACAAAAGATATACTAGCTTTCACCAAGTCACTAGTCTAGAACCTCCAATCCACCTCCAAAACCTGTTAAGGAAAACAAACTTAAAGGGATGAGCGAGCGCTCAATGAGGCCGAGAAAACATTAAACAAGCAAGCAAATAACACCAATCAATCAAATAACATGAAAACAACTTTAAACATGAAGTTTCATTAACGTGCACAAGTAGAAAATAATACAAATAGAAGGATACAGGAGCTCTCAGGAGCTATTTCCACGTCTCGACTGATTCAAGCCATTTGGGGTTGACTCTCCGCCAACTCAAGTAGTAATAGGACCGTAGCGCTCCACTTACTACCTCCATCCAACATAACATCCACTCGGATCCATAACCAAACATTCATGTAGTGGCGATACTATTCGAGTATGCCAAGCGAGATTGTGACGCCCCGAAAAGTATGAGTGTGAGAACCCGTACTTTTCCCATTTACTAGGGTTTTATTTATTTAATGGCTTGTTTTCTGCATTTTCTTTAGTAGGGAAATTTTCTAGATATTTTTAATGAGCGGATATAGTTTTTGGATGATTTTTCTAGTATCAAATAGGTTTTGAGAAATTAAGAGTGTATACGGATGTGGGACCCACTAGGGCGAAAAGTTCGGAAAAATTCGACCAATTAGGTTAAGTTCCGGATACTGGGTGAAATTTATCGGGTGTTAAGAGATAAATAGAGAAGGTGAAGTGATTGATGTGAGAGGGAAAAAGAAGGATAGGAATGCATTAATGAAGTGACAAGTGTCACCTTAAGAGTGGTGGTCACTTATTTGACTTATTTGACTTTTGACCTTTCTTACCAATTGATTAAATATCTCAAAATTACCACAAAAATCACTCTTTTCTTCACCATTGTGGCCGGCCCTCTCTAGCTAAGAAGAAAGAAAAACTCTCCAAGATTCTTGCTTCCATCTTGCTTGAGTGTAATCATCCAACCATTTGATCTTGTTTCTACTCCATAAAATCTCTCCATTTGGTACTAGAAAGTGATTTGGTGAAGTGTTTAAGGAAGCTAAGGTGTCCAACAACTCTCCATCTCTTGTTTACTACGTGAGTGGTGATTGAACTTCCTCCTACACTTAATGAAGCTTAAGTTGTGCTTAATGGTAGCTAAAGTGATGAATTTGTGGTTTATTTCTTGGTTTGAGATGAATTGGTGAAGTTTTCAATTTATTGATGAATTTTCTGGTTTAATTGTGATCATGATGTTGTGGTTATCTATGATGGTTGGAATTGATGGCTAATGACTATAGTAGGTGTACATGATTGGTAATTGTAACCGATTTTGGGTTTGGAAGGAATTTGAGAAAGTTAGGGTTTTATATCCCCAATTCTGTCCGGTTTTTTATCTCATGGTTAGGGGCCGAATTGGCCTTGGTTCAAAACATGAAAGTTGTAGGTATTGATGTTTTAAGGGTGCCTGTAAATTTTTAGGTCAATTGGAGTAGTGTAGAATGAGATAAGCCGAAATTACTATTGCTGTTCTGGGTTCATCAGGATGTTAGAACTGCGTCTGAAATGGGTTGTTTTGACTGGAATTGTTTTGGATTTGGGTGTTGAGGTCTTCTGATGAAATGTATCTTGATGCCCTAGCTACCATATACCATTGGAATTTCTGCATTTGGACCTGTTTAGACTGAGTTGTACTGATTACAGCATAGTGTAATTTGTAAACCTGCAATTACGGTTCTGGTTTGTTATTTGGCATATTTGACTTAGTTGTGCTGGGATTTGGATTGAGTGACCTTCTACAATGTTGTAGCCCTGTCTTTTAGCTTCGAAACGGTGTATCTTGCACCTTCATCCGATACTCGATGTGCCTTTGGTGCCATTACCGTAAAATGACGTCAAAACTATTTTCTGGTTTTGAGCTTAACTTTCATTTCCGAACTTTTCCCTAGCTTGACTTGTCTTTGTACTACTTGGAGCTTGCTGAATGGCTATTGGATGAACTTCTTGTTGTGTGTGTACCTTTGGGTTGGAATGAGAAATATAATGAAGCCGTGATGGCTGGAAAAGTTAGTAAATTTAGGGGAAGTGATGTCCGAACTTTTAAAGGACTTGTTTGCATT
The DNA here is from genome assembly GCF_003713205.1 of Coffea eugenioides. Taxonomy (NCBI): domain Eukaryota; kingdom Viridiplantae; phylum Streptophyta; class Magnoliopsida; order Gentianales; family Rubiaceae; genus Coffea; species Coffea eugenioides. Next base: position 2,693 of record NW_020863590.1, read on the forward strand.
GAGTTTGTGATCTAAGGCTTGGATTTGAGCAAGGCAATGCTATATGATGGATGGTTTCTGAGCCATGGAGGTGAGTGACCCTAAACTATTTCCAAAGTACTTGTGAAACGTTTCTTGCATTATTTACTTTGAACTGTTTCCAAAGTTACTTTTGAACTGTTTTTCCTGCATATCATGCGTGCTTATATGAGAGTGTTCCTTGTTTGATATATTTCCTTGACTTATTGGCTTGTTATTATGGATTGATAATGTGTTAAGTGCTTTCAATAATTGTTAAAACGAGTTTTTTGGGCGAGTGTGTACTTTATCGCACTCGACCTAAATAAATGTGAAATTTTCATGCTTAATGATTAAATGCTACTTGCGCATGAATGTAAGCCTTTTGGGCTGAACTGGCCATTGCCCCTTGTTACCGGTCGTCTCGAGCCAGAAGCGGACTCGGTCGGGCGATTAGGGACTTGGGTGAACGTTTGGTATACTCGAGTATTACCTTTGTAGGTTGGTGGAGGTTGGTGGAAAATGATGCAATTTCAAATGGAAAAAAAAAATGACAGGAGAACGAACGTAACCTTTTCATGAATGTTACTATCGCTTTCCATTGTATATGTTTCTTGAATTATTGATACTCCATATTTAATGTTTTGTAAATGTTGTAATTGTTTCTAGACTTATCATTTGATTTATGACATCATTGAAATGAACTATTGTTAAACCGATTTGATTACTGATTTTTCTGGTTACTCGCTGAGCTTCTAGCTCACCCCAAAAATATTTTATTCCCCTCCACAGGGCTCAAGGCGAAGGAAGGACTTGTTGTGCTTATTCACGTGAATGGATGGCCTATATTTTGTACAATTTGGATTTGGAATCATTTTTATGTTTAGTTTGGAGAATTATTTCCGCTTGGGAATTAGTTTCCGCTACATTTGTGACATGTAATTATTGGAGACTTGGATGTATATTTGTGGACCATGTGATGTATATTTGTGATTTATATTGTAATTTATTTGAGGATTGTAGTGAACGACTGAGTCCCGGCGAGAGCTGGGCAGGCGGCCCGCCGAACCCTCTGGTTCGCCTTAGGGGGAGGTGGGGTCGTCACAGAGATCTCAAAAGATCAAGCTATATCATTTCCCAAGGTTCACCAAGCTTCTCGACCAAGCCCTTGCCGGCTCGAGTTACAAGGTTAGCCAATGGGTTGGGGCGTCCCCACAAGCATGATTGGTCGATGAGACAACGCTCCAATCGACTTAAAATCGTTCATAGCACTGAGTCGGGATGAGCGGTACCTCCCACCCTAATAGGGCGTGATACATTCTGCCGCTTAGTGCTCATGAGTTAAAACATTTCGAATACAAGTGCAAGTCATATACATTCATTTAACAAGTACCATTCAGTCACAAGAGAGAGAGGACGAGGGCGATAAAGTACACCCTCGCCTCAACAAGTTCACGTATCATATAGCACTTGTACAAATATCATTTCAATCACATTAGCATTGAACATGCACTTGACACTCACCACAAGTCAAGGGCAAAACAAGAGCAAAGCGAGAAGTCAGACGAGCTCTTTGGCGTCCTCGTGACCACTTGAGACATGCATAATCACGATTATCTAAGTACCCGACCAAGGTTAATAAGAAAACATTTTCTCGCTACCTACTCTCAAGGTCACAAGTTCGAGTCAAGTTAAAGGAGCTTTTCTCGCTAAATTATTGAAATAATGCTCAAAGAGAACTCAAAGGTCGTTTTTGATTCAAGTCGTGGTAAGTAATCTCAATTCCAAAAGAAAGTACTATATTTACTTTCACCACAAAAATCGAGAAAATGGTAGATAGTTTTCATCTCTCAAAACTTCTATTCTCATGAGCAAACTTTAGAATATAAAGAGCGTTCACAATTTTCAAGCTAATGGAGTCAAAACTCATCCAAACTCCACTCATTTTCATAGTAAATGTCAAAGCTAAAGGTTCCAAGTTTCGAGTATAAAACTAGTGAAATTCTCCAAAAATTACTCTAGCCAAAACGCTCCCCTTTTTAAAATTCAAACTCATGGAAATCGAGGGCATAAGATTAGGGGTTGAAGTCCATTTCTCAACTATGAAAAGAGGTGCCATTAACCAAGGAAGTTAGGCAACCAAGAAAAATCATCAAAAGAGGATTAATTCCTTTGGAAACTAAGATTCAAGATGAAGGTTTAAAGTTCAAAGAGACCTTGTATCCAATCATGAAATCAGACTTAAAACGGACCCATAATCTCAAAGGAAGTTGGAAAATTCTTAAAAGAGTACTTTGTTTGAAACCAGAAAATTTCCAGCTTGGTGTGAGACTACTTGGAAAAATCATATCTCGAGTTTCCTAAGTCTAAAAACTGGAAACTTTATACCTTTGGAAACTAGATTCAATGCACTAAAACTCTCTAGAAGACATTTTTCTCAGACTCCAATCCGAAATCATTCAAATCTTAGCTCAAAATCACTGTTCCAGACAGGACAGAGCAAAACAAGCTTGCAATTTCAGTAAACTTTGGAAATTCGGAAAAATTCTTAGAAATAGAATCATCTCTTGAAATTTATATCACTAATAGAACTCCAAATTTATGTTCAAATGCAACAAACGAAACTCAATTTGGACTTTTCTACACCAAGATACAACAGTTTTAAGAAAACTGATTTTTGGAACCTGTTTCACGGAATTTCCAGTTCTGAAGTACTTGACAGAGTTTCAAAATCTGGTCATAACTAAATCTACGCAACTCAAAATTTAGCATGGTTTGTGGCGTTGAAAAGTAGATTCAAAATTCTAAAAATCATTAGAAGGAACTGTCTTAAAATTCATTTTACAAGATAGGTGAAAATGAGCTACAAACTGTAGCTATGCTTGTTTCTCGGATGAAAACAGTGAGAAAAATCAATCATCTTTGCCGATTCACTACTGCTCATAGAAAATGAATTAGGGGTTGTATTTTATACCGTTGGAAAGCCCTCGGACTAGTTTTAGATTCCACAAATGGCACTTGATTTCAACTCCCAGAAAAAAAGTTATGAGCCAAAACGTGAACACTGGTCTGGTCTCTTGATCAGAAAATTTTTCAGATTTGCAACCTCACTTTCTCCCTACTTTAACTCAACCAATGGTAAAGTTTTTTGGGAGATATTTAACACACATAAACACCAACATATAACCAACATTATAGCACCAAAACAACAGCAAAATTCGAAATTAACATGAGGAATTCAACCAGCCAAAATTAGGACAGCAAGCCTCTACCATTCTTCAAGCTTTCTTTTCAACTTTCCAACCAAAACTAAGCCTTAATTCCTCAAAATGAGCATCAAACAAACAAGTAAACGCACAATAATCCTTAAGGCCTCTACCTTTGAAGCCACCTCAAGTCCTCTACCTAGTGTCAAGGTTCTTATGAACCCATCAACAACCCAAAGATTAACTAGATATAACTATCTAACTACTATAAGTTGAGAGGAAAAGATGAGAGCTTGGAGGGTTACCTTGCTTCCAAGAATGAAGACCAACCACTAGTGTATAAGCTCTTAAACCACCAAAGTTTCTTCCTCCTTCAAGTCACCCTTCAAGCTTGTGTGATGAACCAAGAAAAGAAGCAAGTTTGGAATGTCTTCTTGGAGCAAAAATGGAAGAAAGCTAGCTGAAATTTTGTTGAGAAATGGTGGAGGAAGAGTCGGCCAAGAAAGAGAGGAAGAAAGGGGTTTGGTGGCTTTTGTGTGATGTGATGGAATGAAGAGGAAGAAATGACATAAAGGTGCTTTGGTACCCAAAGTCAACAAATGAATAGGAGGCCATTAGTGCTCCTAATTGAGATTAATATAACTCACTCACATCTAATCTCTCAATTAACTTTTCTTAGTCTACTATAGATCATCCTTAATTCTCCAAGATCAATGCACTCTCGAACCGAATTTTACCTCGAAAAATGGGTAATCGCTATTTCTTACTAAACGAGCCGCAGAAAGATTAATTTTACTAGCGAAACGTTTTAAAATATAAAATGAGACATTGTTCCATGCAAATGAAATTAAAATGAATGAAATAAATTAATCGGAGTAAATGAATAAATAAATAATTAAATAATCCAATAAAATAAAAGAAAAATAAGTAAAATAAAAATTCGGGTCCTCACATCCTTCCCTCCTTAAAAGAATTTCGTTTTCAAAATTCATACCTTGATTCAGAAACAACTCTGGATACTTCTTTCGGATCTCCTCTTCTACTTCCCAAGTCGCTTCCTCCATTCCATGATTTCTCCATAAAACCTTCACTAGAAGGATTTGCTTGCGTCTTAACTCATTCACTTTTTGATCCAAAAGTCTTACCGGTCTTTCTTCATATGACAAATTCTCATTAATCTCTACTTCTTCCAGTCGTAATACGTGAGACGGATCGGGATGATACTTCTTAAACATGGAGACATGGAAGACATCATGAATCCTGGACAAAACTTAAAGGCAATTTCAATTTGTAAGCCACATTTCCTACGCGCTGGATAACCTTATAGGGTATCACAAATCTCGATTGTAACTTCTTCCCTTTTCCCGCCATTAGACTTGCTTTCAAGGGTGTAATTTTAAGAAATACTTTATCTCCAATTTCGAACTCCAAATCTTTTCTCCAATTATCCACATAGCTCTTTTGGCGGCTTTGAGCCGTTCGAATCCTCTGACGTATTAGTTTCACCTTCTCATAAGCTTCCTCAACCCAAGGTACAGTAGTCGGGTTCAAAATTTTCTTTTCTCCAACTTCATCCCAATGAATCGGAGATCGACACTTTCGACCATAAAGAGCTTCGTAAGGAGCCATTTGTATTAAAGAATGAAAACTGTTATTATAAGCAAATTCCACCAACGTAAGGTACTGACTCCAATTTTTTCCAAAATCCATAATACATGATCTCAACATAGCCTCTAGGATTTGGTGTAACAGCCCCACTTTCCCCTAAGGCGAACCAAAGGGGTTAGCGGGCTGCCTGCCCAGCTCTCACCAGGACTACGGATCAGTTCACGTCGATCTAATACGTTCCGGAACATACCCAATCGCGTAAACAAGTCAAAATCACAAAATGAAAAAAACAAAAAAACGAAGCCGATGATGAACAGTACCGGCCACGTCAGAATCCAGTTACTAGGCCGAGAGTAGCCAAAATTTTCTTTTGCCGCTTGAAATACGAGTTGATCCGAAATTCAACCAAATATCAACCAAACATACATACATTGAACTGTAACATTTACAAGCCAAAGCGGCATCTCAAAAACCATTCATTATGAATATTCATGTTCGGTTTGTCAATCAAAAGAAAGTGAACCCAATACACATTAGGGTTTCATTCAAAGAGCTATTCAAAAGACATTTACATGAGCTCAACTTGACAACCAACTAACACAACCTTTTCCAAAAGTGGTCATTTCCTGTAAGGAAAACAAATGGAACAGAAAGGGGTGAGCTTGCGCTCAATGAGGTACCAAACAGATAGCATTAAAATCAGGGCATTTCACATTTAACAAATCAGATACACATGTCAGATGTAAAGTAAAGTAACCAATGATTCAAATCAGAAGGATACAGGTGGCTCTCAGGAGCCAAATTTCCAGCGGAATACTTGATCCAAACCGGTTGACTCTCCGTCAACGTATATAGAACCAACGCGTCCGTAGACCTCAATTTGCACCGAATTCCGTCCACCAAACACCCCTTTACCGGGCCCGCTCACCGTATTCGAACATAAATGGTAATACTCGAGTATACCAGGAATCAAGGGTCTCAATACCCAAAATCCCCGAACAGACTACCGTGGTTCGTTATCTAATCGTCCAGGCCCTTGCCGGCCCGACTCGAATAACTTAGCCACAGGATTGAGCTCATAGGTCATAGAAATCCGAACAGATGCAGACACAGATAACAGATTCAAATTTTGCATAGAAATTGGCACCTGAACAGACTAGAGAACGAGTGTGATAAAGTACACCCTCGTCTCGAACAAATAAACAGATTGCAGAGCAGAAATCAAGTTAAACAACAATGGAGGGGAGTGGTACACTCACCGGCTCAACTTCAAAAGTATTCACTTCAGATTGGCCTTAATCGCCAAGAAACCCTAAAATAATCAAAGTAAATTAATTGAAGGTTTCACATCCAGAATCGAGTAAACAAAATACACATGAGGCTCGACTACTAGTCGTATGCCTCGCCAAATAAATACTAATGCAAGGGTGGAAAACATGATTTTCTTGGAAACGAAAAGGTAACATGAAGACCTAGGCACAAACAACCCAAAAGTCCTTTGCTCAAATCACAAGTAAATCCAACTAGCCTTCAAGTAAAATTTCGGCAGCATATCCCTTGTGTTTACCTAGTTTCCAGCCATCATGGCTTCATTATTTCCTCAAATCAGTCCCAACATCTCACACAAAATTCATCTCATTCCCCAAAAGCCGTTCACTAGACTCAAAGTAGTACAAGTACAAAAGTTAGCTAGGAAATGATCGGAATAAAAACAAGCCCTAAAACTATTCAAATAAACACAATAAGATTTGTTTACAAGTCATAAACCAAGGCCAAGTATTACCAAAATAAGGTTCCATAAGAATATATAAGCATTAAAGGAAACCAGAAAAATCAGGAAATGTAACTATATTAGCCCTAACAACAAAAACAGTTTTGGCCTCCTTATGCGGTAATGGCACAAAATGCGCTACACTTATCGGATGAGGGTGTAAGACCCACCATCTCGAAGCTAAAAGACAGGGCTACAACAATGTAGAAGGCCACTCAGTCCAAATCCTAGCACAACTAGGTCAAATATGCAGAATACCAAACCAGAACCGTAATTGCAGGTTTACAAATCACACTATGCTGTAATCAGTACAACTCAGTCTATACAGGTCCAAATGCAGAGATTCCAAAGGAATATGGTAACTAGGACATCAAGCTACATTTCATCAGAAGACCTCAACAATCAAATCCAAAGCAATTCCAGTCAAAACAGCCAATTACAAACGCAGTTCGGCCATCCTGAAGGACCCAGAACAGCAACTGTAAAATCGACATTTCTCACTCTACACTACTCCAAATGACCTGAAATTTTGTAGGAACCTCTAAAATATCATTCCCTACAACTTTCAGGTTTTAAGCCAAGGCCAATTCTGCCTCTAACCATATGATACAAAACCGGACAGAAAGGAGGTTATGAAACCCTAACTTTTCACATTTCAATCCAAACCCAAAATTGGTTGCAATTATCAATCATTCACACCTACTAGAGTCATTATAGGCCATTTCCAATCATCATACAAGGCCACAACATCATGATCATATGAAACCAGAAAAATCACCAATAAATTGTAAACTTCACCATTTCATCCAAAAACAAGAATTAAATCACAAAATTCAACACTTTAGCTTCCACTAAGCACAACTCAAGCTTCATTAAGTGTAGGGGCAAGTTCATATACCACTCACCTAGTAAACAAGAGAGGGAGAGTTGTAGGACACCTTAGCTTCTCCAAAAAACTTCACCAAATCACTCACTAGCACCAAATGGAGGGATTTTATGGAGTAGAAACAAGTTTAAGCACTTGATTTGGATGATTTGCACTAGATGGAGAGTTTTTCTTTGAAGAGTTTTTCTTTCTTCCTTGCTTGAGAGTGCCGACCAAGAGGGAGAAGAAAAGAGTGAATTTGGGTAATTTTTGAGATATTTAATCCAAGGGTAAGAAAGGTCAAAAAGGTGAATAGTTGTCTTAGGCTTCAACCACTCACAAAGTGACACGTGTCACTTCATTAAATGCATTTCTATCCTTTTGTTTCCTCTCACATCAATCACATCTCATCCTCCACTTATCTCTTAACACCCGATAAATTTCACCCAGTATCCGAAACTTAACCTTATTTGCCGAATTTTTCCGAACTTTTCGCACTAGTGGGGCCCACGTCCATTATACGTTCTTAATTTCTCAAAATCTATTCGATACGAGAAAAATCATCTAAAACTATATCTGCTCCTTAAAATTATATAAAAAAAAAATTTTTAATCACGAAAATGCAGAAAACAAGCCATGAAAAATTCTAAAACCTTGAAAATTACAGGTTCTCACACTCTCTCCCCCTTAAAGAAATTTCGCCCTCGAAATTTTCTCACCAACGGAATTTTTTTTTTTTTAAAAAACAAATCTAGGGTCGGAGCGGGAATATAATATTAAACATAGGTAAGCAAAAGCAAGTAGCAAAAGGTACGCACAGATCAAAAGTATACATATATAACACAGCTGTACCAAACAAGCCACACAATAGCAATCAATTAGATACAAATATGAAAACAAATCCATGAAAGTAGCGGGGTCATCCAGAGTACTATAGACAAACTAGGTCATAAGTACAACAATAACTAATGAAAATCTTTTCCCCTCTAGGGCTCCATCCCTAATCTCAATTCCACGAGAATGCCCCAATTTATATCTTAATCCAAGTTAATCATGCTTACTAACTTCCGAACAAACTACACGAAATTCCATAGAATCACATTTCTAGTTCGCCCAAGTCTTTTCTAACCTAGGCTCTCCTCTTTTTCGTACCGGGGCGCAAGAATCCCATCTAAGATAATTCACAACTCGAGCCGGCCGGTCCCAAGAGTAAAGCATCCATATTAAGGATTCCTACCCGACATACATACCTAACCTCCTCAAATTTCATGAAAACAATTTTTACACTTATAACATGCCCAGTTCATATCTTACGCTCAAACGAGCAATTAGACATATTCACGAAATCAGGACCATAACACCACTGGCCCAAGCTCACTCCGCGCAGAGACCACGCGAAGTGGCTCTGATACCACTTGTAACAGCCCCACTTTCCCCTAAGGCGAACCAAAGGGGTTAGCGGGCTGCCTGCCCAGCTCTCGCCAGGACTACAGATCAGTTCACGTCGATCTAATACGTTCCGGGACATACCCAATCGCGTAAACAAGTCAAAATCACAAAATGAAAAAACAAGAAAACGAAGCCGATGATGAACAGTACCGGCCACGTCAGAATCCAGTTACTAGGCCGAGAGTAGCCAAAATTTTCTTTTGCCGCTTGAAATACGAGTTGATCCGAAATTCAACCAAATATCAACCAAACATACATACATTGAACTGTAACATTTACAAGCCAAAGCGGCATATCAAAAACCATTCATTACGAATATTCATGTTCGGTTTGTCAATCAAAAGAAAGTGAACCCAATACACATTAGGGTTTCATTCAAAGAGCTATTCAAAATACATTTACATGAGCTCAACTTGACAACCAACTAACACAACCTTTTCCAAAAGTGGTCATTTCCTGTAAGGAAAACAAATGGAACAGAAAGGGGTGAGCTTGCGCTCAATGAGGTACCAAACAGATAGCATTAAAATCAGGGCATTTCACATTTAACAAATCAGATACACATGTCAGATGTAAAGTAAAGTAACCAATGATTCAAATCAGAAGGATACAGGTGGCTCTCAGGAGCTAAATTTCCAGCGCAATACTTGATCCAAACCGGTTGACTCTCCGTCAACGTATATAGAACCAACGCGTCCGTAGACCTCAATTCGCACCGAATTCCGTCCACCAAACACCCCTTTACCGGGCCCGCTCACCGTATTCGAACATAAATGGTAATACTCGAGTATACCCGGAATCAAGGGTCTCAATACCCAAAATCCCCGAACAGACTACCGTGGTTCGTTATCTAATCGTCCAGGCCCTTGCCGGCCCGACTCGAATAACTTAGCCACAGGATTGAGCTCATAGGTCATAGAAATCCGAACAGATGCAGACACAGATAACAGATTCAAATTTTACATAGAAATTGGCACCTGAACAGACTAGAGAATGAGTGTGATAAAGTACACCCTCGTCTCGAACAAATAAACAGATTGCAGAGCAGAAATCAAGTTAAACAGCAATGGAGGGGAGTGGTACACTCACCGGCTCAACTTCAAAAGTATTCACTTCAGATTGGCCTTAATCGCCAAGAAACCCTAAAATAATCAAAGTAAACTAATTGAAGGTTTCACATCCAGAATCGAGTAAACAAAATACACATGAGGCTCGACTACTAGTCGTATGCCTCGCCAAATAAATACTAATGCAAGGGTGGAAAACATGATTTTCTTGGAAACGAAAAGGTAACATGAAGACCTAGGCACAAACAACCCAAAAGTCCTTTGCTCAAATCACAAGTAAATCCAACTAACCTTCAAGTAAAATTTCGGCAGCATATCCCTTGTGTTTACCTAGTTTCCAGCCATCATGGCTTCATTATTTCCTCAAATCAGTCCCAACATCTCACACAAAATTCATCTCATTCCCCAAAAGCCGTTCACTAGGCTCAAAGTAGTACAAGTACAAAAGTTAGCTAGGAAATGATCGGAATAAAAACAAGCCCTAAAACTATTCAAATAAACACAATAAGATTTGTTTACAAGTCATAAACCAAGGCCAAGTATTACCAAAATAAGGTTCCATAAGAATATATAAGCATTAAAGGAAACCAGAAAAATCAGGAAATGTAACTATATTAGCCCTAACAACAAAAATAGTTTTGGCCTCCTTATGCGGTAATGGCACAAAATGCGCTACACTTATCGGATGAGGGTGTAAGACCCACCATCTCGAAGCTAAAAGACAGGGCTACAACAATGTAGAAGACCACTCAGTCCAAATCCTAGCACAACTAGGTCAAATATGCAGAATACCAAACCAGAACCGTAATTGCAGGTTTACAAATCACACTATGCTGTAATCAGTACAACTCAGTCTATACAGGTCCAAATGCAGAGATTCCAAAGGAATATGGTAACTAGGACATCAAGCTACATTTCATCAGAAGACCTCAACAATCAAATCCAAAGCAATTCCAGTCAAAACAGCCAATTACAAACGCAGTTCGGCCATCCTGAAGGACCCAGAACAGCAACTGTAAAATCGACATTTCTCACTCTACACTACTCCAAATGACCTGAAATTTTGTAGGAACCTCTAAAATATCATTCCCTACAACTTTCAGGTTTTAAGCCAAGGCCAATTCTGCCTCTAACCATATGATACAAAACCGGACAGAAAGGAGGTTATGAAACCCTAACTTTTCACATTTCAATCCAAACCCAAAATTGGTTGCAATTATCAATCATTCACACCTACTAGAGTCATTATAGGCCATTTCCAATCATCATACAAGGCCACAACATCATGATCATATGAAACCAGAAAAATCACCAATAAATTGTAAACTTCACCATTTCATCCAAAAACAAGAATTAAATCACAAAATTCAACACTTTAGCTTCCACTAAGCACAACTCAAGCTTCATTAAGTGTAGGGGCAAGTTCATATACCACTCACCTAGTAAACAAGAGAGGGAGAGTTATAGGACACCTTAGCTTCTCCAAAAAACTTCACCAAATCACTCACTAGCACCAAATGGAGGGATTTTATGGAGTAGAAACAAGTTTAAGCACTTGATTTGGATGATTTGCACTAGATGGAGAGTTTTTCTTTGAAGAGTTTTTCTTTCTTCCTTGCTTGAGAGTGCCGACCAAGAGGGAGAAGAAAAGAGTGAATTTGGGTAATTTTTGAGATATTTAATCCAAGGGTAAGAAAGGTCAAAAAGGTGAATAGTTGTCTTAGGCTTCAACCACTCACAAAGTGACACGTGTCACTTCATTAAATGCATTTCTATCCTTTTGTTTCCTCTCACATCAATCACATCTCATCCTCCACTTATCTCTTAACACCCGATAAATTTCACCCAGTATCCGAAACTTAACCTTATTGGCCGAATTTTTCCGAACTTTTCGCACTAGTGGGGCCCACGTCCATTATACGTTCTTAATTTCTCAAAATCTATTCGATACGAGAAAAATCATCTAAAACTATATCTGCTCCTTAAAATTATATAAAAAAAAAATTTTTAATCACGAAAATGCAGAAAACAAGCCATGAAAAATTCTAAAACCTTGAAAATTACAGGTTCTCACACTCTCTCCCCCTTAAAGAAATTTCGCCCTCGAAATTTTCTCACCAACGGAATTTTTTTTTTTTTAAAAAACAAATCTAGGGTCGGAGCGGGAATATAATATTAAACATAGGTAAGCAAAAGCAAGTAGCAAAAGGTACGCACAGATCAAAAGTATACATATATAACACAGCTGTACCAAACAAGCCACACAATAGCAATCAATTAGATACAAATATGAAAACAAATCCATGAAAGTAGCGGGGTCATCCAGAGTACTATAGACAAACTAGGTCATAAGTACAACAATAACTAATGAAAATCTTTTCCCCTCTAGGGCTCCATCCCTAATCTCAATTCCACGAGAATGCCCCAATTTATATCTTAATCCAAGTTAATCATGCTTACTAACTTCCGAACAAACTACACGAAATTCCATAGAATCACATTTCTAGTTCGCCCAAGTCTTTTCTAACCTAGGCTCTCCTCTTTTTCGTACCCGGGCGCAAGAATCCCATCTAAGATAATTCACAACTCGAGCCGGCCGGTCCCAAGAGTAAAGCATCCATATTAAGGATTCCTACCCGACATACATACCTAACTTCCTCAAATTTCATGAAAACAATTTTTACACTTATAACATGCCCAGTTCATATCTTACGCTCAAACGAGCAATTAGACATATTCACGAAATCAGGACCATAACACCACTGGCCCAAGCTCACTCCGCGCAGAGACCACGCGAAGTGGCTCTGATACCACTTGTAACAGCCCCACTTTCCCCTAAGGCGAACCAAAGGGGTTAGCGGGCTGCCTGCCCAGCTCTCGCCAGGACTACAGATCAGTTCACGTCGATCTAATACGTTCCGGGACATACCCAATCGCGTAAACAAGTCAAAATCACAAAATGAAAAAACAAGAAAACGAAGCCGATGATGAACAGTACCGGCCACGTCAGAATCCAGTTACTAGGCCGAGAGTAGCCAAAATTTTCTTTTGCCGCTTGAAATACGAGTTGATCCGAAATTCAACCAAATATCAACCAAACATACATACATTGAACTGTAACATTTACAAGCCAAAGCGGCATATCAAAAACCATTCATTACGAATATTCATGTTCGGTTTGTCAATCAAAAGAAAGTGAACCCAATACACATTAGGGTTTCATTCAAAGAGCTATTCAAAATACATTTACATGAGCTCAACTTGACAACCAACTAACACAACCTTTTCCAAAAGTGGTCATTTCCTGTAAGGAAAACAAATGGAACAGAAAGGGGTGAGCTTGCGCTCAATGAGGTACCAAACAGATAGCATTAAAATCAGGGCATTTCACATTTAACAAATCAGATACACATGTCAGATGTAAAGTAAAGTAACCAATGATTCAAATCAGAAGGATACAGGTGGCTCTCAGGAGCTAAATTTCCAGCGCAATACTTGATCCAAACCGGTTGACTCTCCGTCAACGTATATAGAACCAACGCGTCCGTAGACCTCAATTCGCACCGAATTCCGTCCACCAAACACCCCTTTACCGGGCCCGCTCACCGTATTCGAACATAAATGGTAATACTCGAGTATACCCGGAATCAAGGGTCTCAATACCCAAAATCCCCGAACAGACTACCGTGGTTCGTTATCTAATCGTCCAGGCCCTTGCCGGCCCGACTCGAATAACTTAGCCACAGGATTGAGCTCATAGGTCATAGAAATCCGAACAGATGCAGACACAGATAACAGATTCAAATTTTGCATAGAAATTGGCACCTGAACAGACTAGAGAACGAGTGTGATAAAGTACACCCTCGTCTCGAACAAATAAACAGATTGCAGAGCAGAAATCAAGTTAAACAGCAATGGAGGGGAGTGGTACACTCACCGGCTCAACTTCAAAAGTATTCACTTCAGATTGGCCTTAATCGCCAAGAAACCCTAAAATAATCAAAGTAAACTAATTGAAGGTTTCACATCCAGAATCGAGTAAACAAAATACACATGAGGCTCGACTACTAGTCGTATGCCTCGCCAAATAAATACTAATGCAAGGGTGGAAAACATGATTTTCTTGGAAACGAAAAGGTAACATGAAGACCTAGGCACAAACAACCCAAAAGTCCTTTGCTCAAATCACAAGTAAATCCAACTAGCCTTCAAGTAAAATTTCGGCAGCATATCCCTTGTGTTTACCTAGTTTCCAGCCATCATGGCTTCATTATTTCCTCAAATCAGTCCCAACATCTCACACAAAATTCATCTCATTCCCCAAAAGCCGTTCACTAGGCTCAAAGTAGTACAAGTACAAAAGTTAGCTAGGAAATGATCGGAATAAAAACAAGCCCTAAAACTATTCAAATAAACACAATAAGATTTGTTTACAAGTCATAAACCAAGGCCAAGTATTACCAAAATAAGGTTCCATAAGAATATATAAGCATTAAAGGAAACCAGAAAAATCAGGAAATGTAACTATATTAGCCCTAACAACAAAAACAGTTTTGGCCTCCTTATGCGGTAATGGCACAAAATGCGCTACACTTATCGGATGAGGGTGTAAGACCCACCATCTCGAAGCTAAAAGACAGGGCTACAACAATGTAGAAGGCCACTCAGTCCAAATCCTAGCACAACTAGGTCAAATATGCAGAATACCAAACCAGAACCGTAATTGCAGGTTTACAAATCACACTATGCTGTAATCAGTACAACTCAGTCTATACAGGTCCAAATGCAGAGATTCCAAAGGAATATGGTAACTAGGACATCAAGCTACATTTCATCAGAAGACCTCAACAATCAAATCCAAAGCAATTCCAGTCAAAACAGCCAATTACAAACGCAGTTCGGCCATCCTGAAGGACCCAGAACAGCAACTGTAAAATCGACATTTCTCACTCTACACTACTCCAAATGACCTGAAATTTTGTAGGAACCTCTAAAATATCATTCCCTACAACTTTCAGGTTTTAAGCCAAGGCCAATTCTGCCTCTAACCATATGATACAAAACCGGACAGAAAGGAGGTTATGAAACCCTAACTTTTCACATTTCAATCCAAACCCAAAATTGGTTGCAATTATCAATCATTCACACCTACTAGAGTCATTATAGGCCATTTCCAATCATCATACAAGGCCACAACATCATGATCATATGAAACCAGAAAAATCACCAATAAATTGTAAACTTCACCATTTCATCCAAAAACAAGAATTAAATCACAAAATTCAACACTTTAGCTTCCACTAAGCACAACTCAAGCTTCATTAAGTGTAGGGGCAAGTTCATATACCACTCACCTAGTAAACAAGAGAGGGAGAGTTATAGGACACCTTAGCTTCTCCAAAAAACTTCACCAAATCACTCACTAGCACCAAATGGAGGGATTTTATGGAGTAGAAACAAGTTTAAGCACTTGATTTGGATGATTTGCACTAGATGGAGAGTTTTTCTTTGAAGAGTTTTTCTTTCTTCCTTGCTTGAGAGTGCCGACCAAGAGGGAGAAGAAAAGAGTGAATTTGGGTAATTTTTGAGATATTTAATCCAAGGGTAAGAAAGGTCAAAAAGGTGAATAGTTGTCTTAGGCTTCAACCACTCACAAAGTGACACGTGTCACTTCATTAAATGCATTTCTATCCTTTTGTTTCCTCTCACATCAATCACATCTCATCCTCCACTTATCTCTTAACACCCGATAAATTTCACCCAGTATCCGAAACTTAACCTTATTTGCCGAATTTTTCCGAACTTTTCGCACTAGTGGGGCCCACGTCCATTATACGTTCTTAATTTCTCAAAATCTATTCGATACGAGAAAAATCATCTAAAACTATATCTGCTCCTTAAAATTATATAAAAAAAAAATTTTTAATCACGAAAATGCAGAAAACAAGCCATGAAAAATTCTAAAACCTTGAAAATTACAGGTTCTCACACTCTCTCCCCCTTAAAGAAATTTCGCCCTCGAAATTTTCTCACCAACGGAATTTTTTTTTTTTTAAAAAACAAATCTAGGGTCGGAGCGGGAATATAATATTAAACATAGGTAAGCAAAAGCAAGTAGCAAAAGGTACGCACAGATCAAAAGTATACATATATAACACAGCTGTACCAAACAAGCCACACAATAGCAATCAATTAGATACAAATATGAAAACAAATCCATGAAAGTAGCGGGGTCATCCAGAGTACTATAGACAAACTAGGTCATAAGTACAACAATAACTAATGAAAATCTTTTCCCCTCTAGGGCTCCATCCCTAATCTCAATTCCACGAGAATGCCCCAATTTATATCTTAATCCAAGTTAATCATGCTTACTAACTTCCGAACAAACTACACGAAATTCCATAGAATCACATTTCTAGTTCGCCCAAGTCTTTTCTAACCTAGGCTCTCCTCTTTTTCGTACCGGGGCGCAAGAATCCCATCTAAGATAATTCACAACTCGAGCCGGCCGGTCCCAAGAGTAAAGCATCCATATTAAGGATTCCTACCCGACATACATACCTAACCTCCTCAAATTTCATGAAAACAATTTTTACACTTATAACATGCCCAGTTCATATCTTACGCTCAAACGAGCAATTAGACATATTCACGAAATCAGGACCATAACACCACTGGCCCAAGCTCACTCCGCGCAGAGACCACGCGAAGTGGCTCTGATACCACTTGTAACAGCCCCACTTTCCCCTAAGGCGAACCAAAGGGGTTAGCGGGCTGCCTGCCCAGCTCTCGCCAGGACTACGGATCAGTTCACGTCGATCTAATACGTTCCGGGACATACCCAATCGCGTAAACAAGTCAAAATCACAAAATGAAAAAACAAGAAAACGAAGCCGATGATGAACAGTACCGGCCACGTCAGAATCCAGTTACTAGGCCGAGAGTAGCCAAAATTTTCTTTTGCCGCTTGAAATACGAGTTGATCCGAAATTCAACCAAATATCAACCAAACATACATACATTGAACTGTAACATTTACAAGCCAAAGCGGCATATCAAAAACCATTCATTACGAATATTCATGTTCGGTTTGTCAATCAAAAGAAAGTGAACCCAATACACATTAGGGTTTCATTCAAAGAGCTATTCAAAATACATTTACATGAGCTCAACTTGACAACCAACTAACACAACCTTTTCCAAAAGTGGTCATTTCCTGTAAGGAAAACAAATGGAACAGAAAGGGGTGAGCTTGCGCTCAATGAGGTACCAAACAGATAGCATTAAAATCAGGGCATTTCACATTTAACAAATCAGATACACATGTCAGATGTAAAGTAAAGTAACCAATGATTCAAATCAGAAGGATACAGGTGGCTCTCAGGAGCTAAATTTCCAGCGCAATACTTGATCCAAACCGGTTGACTCTCCGTCAACGTATATAGAACCAACGCGTCCGTAGACCTCAATTCGCACCGAATTCCGTCCACCAAACACCCCTTTACCGGGCCCGCTCACCGTATTCGAACATAAATGGTAATACTCGAGTATACCCGGAATCAAGGGTCTCAATACCCAAAATCCCCGAACAGACTACCGTGGTTCGTTATCTAATCGTCCAGGCCCTTGCCGGCCCGACTCGAATAACTTAGCCACAGGATTGAGCTCATAGGTCATAGAAATCCGAACAGATGCAGACACAGATAACAGATTCAAATTTTGCATAGAAATTGGCACCTGAACAGACTAGAGAAAAGTGTGATAAAGTACACCCTCGTCTCGAACAAATAAACAGATTGCAGAGCAGAAATCAAGTTAAACAGCAATGGAGGGGAGTGGTACACTCACCGGCTCAACTTCAAAAGTATTCACTTCAGATTGGCCTTAATCGCCAAGAAACCCTAAAATAATCAAAGTAAACTAATTGAAGGTTTCACATCCAGAATCGAGTAAACAAAATACACATGAGGCTCGACTACTAGTCGTATGCCTCGCCAAATAAATACTAATGCAAGGGTGGAAAACATGATTTTCTTGGAAACGAAAAGGTAACATGAAGACCTAGGCACAAACAACCCAAAAGTCCTTTGCTCAAATCACAAGTAAATCCAACTAGCCTTCAAGTAAAATTTCGGCAGCATATCCCTTGTGTTTACCTAGTTTCCAGCCATCATGGCTTCATTATTTCCTCAAATCAGTCCCAACATCTCACACAAAATTCATCTCATTCCCCAAAAGCCGTTCACTAGGCTCAAAGTAGTACAAGTACAAAAGTTAGCTAGGAAATGATCGGAATAAAAACAAGCCCTAAAACTATTCAAATAAACACAATAAGATTTGTTTACAAGTCATAAACCAAGGCCAAGTATTACCAAAATAAGGTTCCATAAGAATATATAAGCATTAAAGGAAACCAGAAAAATCAGGAAATGTAACTATATTAGCCCTAACAACAAAAACAGTTTTGGCCTCCTTATGCGGTAATGGCACAAAATGCGCTACACTTATCGGATGAGGGTGTAAGACCCACCATCTCGAAGCTAAAAGACAGGGCTACAACAATGTAGAAGGCCACTCAGTCCAAATCCTAGCACAACTAGGTCAAATATGCAGAATACCAAACCAGAACCGTAATTGCAGGTTTACAAATCACACTATGCTGTAATCAGTACAACTCAGTCTATACAGGTCCAAATGCAGAGATTCCAAAGGCATATGGTAGCTAGGACATCAAGCTACATTTCATCAGAAGACCTCAACAATCAAATCCAAAGCAATTCCAGTCAAAACAGCCAATTACAAACGCAGTTCGGCCATCCTGAAGGACCCAGAACAGCAACAGTAAAATCGACATTTCTCACTCTACACTACTCCAAATGACCTGAAATTTTGTAGGAACCTCTAAAATATCATTCCCTACAACTTTCATGTTTTAAGCCAAGGCCAATTCGGCCTCTAACCATATGATACAAAACCGGACAGAAAGGGGGTTATGAAACCCTAACTTTTCACATTTCAATCCAAACCCAAAATTGGTTGCAATTATCAATCATTCACACCTACTAGAGTCATTATAGGCCATTGCCAATCATCATACAAGGCCACAACATCATGATCATATGAAACCAGAAAAATCACCAATAAATTGTAAACTTCACCATTTCATCCAAAAACAAGAATTAAATCACAAAATTCAACACTTTAGCTTCCACTAAGCACAACTCAAGCTTCATTAAGTGTAGGGGCAAGTTCATATACCACTCACCTAGTAAACAAGAGAGGGAGAGTTGTAGGACACCTTAGCTTCTCCAAAAAACTTCACCAAATCACTCACTAGCACCAAATGGAGGGATTTTATGGAGTAGAAACAAGTTTAAGCACTTGATTTGGATGATTTGCACTAGATGGAGAGTTTTTCTTTGAAGAGTTTTTCTTTCTTCCTTGCTTGAGAGTGCCGACCAAGAGGGAGAAGAAAAGAGTGAATTTTGGGTAATTTTTGAGATATTTAATCCAAGGGTAAGAAAGGTCAAAAAGGTGAATAGTTGTCTTAGGCTTCAACCACTCACAAAGTGACACGTGTCACTTCATTAAATGCATTTCTATCCTTTTGTTTCCTCTCACATCAATCACATCTCATCCTCCACTTATCTCTTAACACCCGATAAATTTCACCCAGTATCCGAAACTTAACCTTATTTGCCGAATTTTTCCGAACTTTTCGCACTAGTGGGGCCCACGTCCATTATACGTTCTTAATTTCTCAAAATCTATTCGATACGAGAAAAATCATCTAAAACTATATCTGCTCCTTAAAATTATATAAAAAAAAAATTTTTAATCACGAAAATGCAGAAAACAAGCCATGAAAAATTCTAAAACCTTGAAAATTACGGGTTCTCACACTCTCTCCCCCTTAAAGAAATTTCGCCCTCGAAATTTTCTCACACCGGAATTTTTTTTTTTTTAAAAAACAAATCTAGGGTCGGAGCGGGAATATAATATTAAACATAGGTAAGCAAAAGCAAGTAGCAAAAGGTACGCACAGATCAAAAGTATACATATATAACATAGCTGTACCAAACAAGCCACACAGTAGCAATCAATTAGATACAAATATGAAAAAAATCCATGAAAGTAGCGGGGTCATCCAGAGTACTATAGACAAACTAGGTCATAAGTACAACAATAACTAACGAAAATTTTTCCCCTCTAGGGCTCCATCCCTAATCTCAATTCCACGAGAATGCCCCAATTTATATCTTAATCCAAGTTAATCATGCTTATTAACTTCCGAACAAACTACACGAAATTCCATAGAATCACATTTCTAGTTCGCCCAAGTCTTTTCTAACCTAGGCTCTCCTCTTTTTCGTACCCGAGCGCAAGAATCCCATCTAAGATAATTCACAACTCGAGCCGGCCGGTCCAAGAGTAAAGCATCATATTAAGGATTCCCCTACGCCCGATCATAACCATACTAACTTCTCAAAATTTCATAGAAAACAATTTTTACACTTTAAAACATGCCCAGTTCCATATCTTACGCTCAAACGAGCAATTAGAAACTATTTCACAGAAATTCAGGACCATACACCAAACTGGCCCAAAAGCTCACTGTCCGCGGCAGAGACCACGCGAAGTGGCTCTGGAATACCACTGGTTGTAAGCAGCCCCACTTTCCCCTAAGGCGAACCAAAGGGGTTAGCGGGCTGCCTGCCCAGCTCTCGCCAGGACTACGAATCAGTTCACGTCGATCTAATACGTTCCGGAACATACCCACGCGCGTAAACAAGTCAAAATCACAAAATGAAAAAACAAAAAAAACGAAGCCGATGATGAACAGTACCGGCCACGTAAGAATCCAGTTACTAGGCCGAGAGTAGCCAAAATTTTCTTTTGCCGCTTGAAATACGAGTTGATCTGAAATTCAACCAAATATCAACCAAACATACATACATTGAACTGTAACATTTACAAGCCAAAGCGGCATATCAAAAACCATTCATTACGAATATTCATGTTCGGTTTGTCAATCAAAAGAAAGTGAACCCAATACACATTAGGGTTTCATTCAAAGAGCTATTCAAAAGACATTTACATGAGCTCAACTTGACAACCAACTAACACAACCTTTTCCAAAAGTGGTCATTTCCTGTAAGGAAAACAAATGGAACAGAAAGGGGTGAGCTTGCGCTCAATGAGGTACCAAACAGATAGCATTGAAATCAGGGCATTTCACATTTAACAAATCAGATACACATGTCAGATGTAAAGTAAAGTAACCAATGATTCAAATCAGAAGGATACAGGTGGCTCTCAGGAGCTAAATTTCCAGCGCAATACTTGATCCAAACCGGTTGACTCTCCGTCAACGTATATAGAACCAACGCGTCCGTAGACCTCAATTCGCACCGAATTCCGTCCACCAAACACCCCTTTACCGGGCCCGCTCACCGTATTCGAACATAAATGGTAATACTCGAGTATACCCGGAATCAAGGGTCTCAATACCCAAAATCCCCGAACAGACTACCGTGGTTCGTTATCTAATCGTCCAGGCCCTTGCCGGCCCGACTCGAATAACTTAGCCACAGGATTGAGCTCATAGGTCATAGAAATCCGAACAGATGCAGACACAGATAACAGATTCAAATTTTGCATAGAAATTGGCACCTGAACAGACTAGAGAACGAGTGTGATAAAGTACACCCTCGTCTCGAACAAATAAACAGATTGCAGAGCAGAAATCAAGTTAAACAACAATGGAGGGGAGTGGTACACTCACCGGCTCAACTTCAAAAGTATTCACTTCAGATTGGCCTTAATCGCCAAGAAACCCTAAAATAATCAAAGTAAATTAATTGAAGGTTTCACATCCAGAATCGAGTAAACAAAATACACATGAGGCTCGACTACTAGTCGTATGCCTCGCCAAATAAATACTAATGCAAGGGTGGAAAACATGATTTTCTTGGAAACGAAAAGGTAACATGAAGACCTAGGCACAAACAACCCAAAAGTCCTTGCTCAAATCACAAGTAAATCCAACTAGCCTTCAAGTAAAATTTCGGCAGCATATCCCTTGTGTTTACCTAGTTTCCAGCCATCATGGCTTCATTATTTCCTCAAATCAGTCCCAACATCTCACACAAAATTCATCTCATTCCCCAAAAGCCGTTCACTAGACTCAAAGTAGTACAAGTACAAAAGTTAGCTAGGAAATGATCGGAATAAAAACAAGCCCTAAAACTATTCAAATAAACACAATAAGATTTGTTTACAAGTCATAAACCAAGGCCAAGTATTACCAAAATAAGGTTCCATAAGAATATATAAGCATTAAAGGAAACCAGAAAAATCAGGAAATGTAACTATATTAGCCCTAACAACAAAAACAGTTTTGGCCTCCTTATGCGGTAATGGCACAAAATGCGCTACACTTATCGGATGAGGGTGTAAGACCCACCATCTCGAAGCTAAAAGACAGGGCTACAACAATGTAGAAGGCCACTCAGTCCAAATCCTAGCACAACTAGGTCAAATATGCAGAATACCAAACCAGAACCGTAATTGCAGGTTTACAAATCACACTATGCTGTAATCAGTACAACTCAGTCTATACAGGTCCAAATGCAGAGATTCCAAAGGAATATGGTAACTAGGACATCAAGCTACATTTCATCAGAAGACCTCAACAATCAAATCCAAAGCAATTCCAGTCAAAACAGCCAATTACAAACGCAGTTCGGCCATCCTGAAGGACCCAGAACAGCAACTGTAAAATCGACATTTCTCACTCTACACTACTCCAAATGACCTGAAATTTTGTAGGAACCTCTAAAATATCATTCCCTACAACTTTCAGGTTTTAAGCCAAGGCCAATTCTGCCTCTAACCATATGATACAAAACCGGACAGAAAGGAGGTTATGAAACCCTAACTTTTCACATTTCAATCCAAACCCAAAATTGGTTGCAATTATCAATCATTCACACCTACTAGAGTCATTATAGGCCATTTCCAATCATCATACAAGGCCACAACATCATGATCATATGAAACCAGAAAAATCACCAATAAATTGTAAACTTCACCATTTCATCCAAAAACAAGAATTAAATCACAAAATTCAACACTTTAGCTTCCACTAAGCACAACTCAAGCTTCATTAAGTGTAGGGGCAAGTTCATATACCACTCACCTAGTAAACAAGAGAGGGAGAGTTGTAGGACACCTTAGCTTCTCCAAAAAACTTAACCAAATCACTCACTAGCACCAAATGGAGGGATTTTATGGAGTAGAAACAAGTTTAAGCACTTGATTTGGATGATTTGCACTAGATGGAGAGTTTTTCTTTGAAGAGTTTTTCTTTCTTCCTTGCTTGAGAGTGCCGACCAAGAGGGAGAAGAAAAGAGTGAATTTGGGTAATTTTTGAGATATTTAATCCAAGGGTAAGAAAGGTCAAAAAGGTGAATAGTTGTCTTAGGCTTCAACCACTCACAAAGTGACACGTGTCACTTCATTAAATGCATTTCTATCCTTTTGTTTCCTCTCACATCAATCACATCTCATCCTCCACTTATCT
>NW_020863591.1:0-14227 GCF_003713205.1 Coffea eugenioides
AAAATTTACAAGTTGCTCTTGGAGCAAACTCAACGAGAGATTTAGCACTCGTAACTAATTGGTATAACTGAAAAACATTATATTCTGAGAAACATATAAAGAGTAGCAAATGATCGTAATCACTTCATTATTATTGTCATCCTTTTTTTTCTTTATACTGCTTTGCAGATAATAAATTGTACAAGTTTCTCTTGGAGCAAAGTTTGAATGCAAAAATTAGCACACAGTAACTGATTACTTTAACAGGGAAATATTGTATTATGAGCAAAAAACATATGAAAGTGTAGAAAGTTCCTCGGGTAGAAAATTTTATATGCGAAATTTTGCCCTTCTTCCTTGCAATGCGTTTACCATTTGTATTCTTTGAACTATAACGTGCCTTTCTTCCGACCTCTTACCACATGATTATTTGGAACATCTAGCTGGATGTGGGACATGTGCGGTTGTGATATATCCAATTCTATTCAATTATTGTATTTGTTAAGATATTTGATGTAGAATTACATTATCTTATTATATTTATATACATAAAATATGTTATTCATGCAGACAAACTTGTTCACAAAGATAACAAATTTAACGTATTTATACACTAAATAATGTAGCAAATGCAATAGTCTCAAAAGATCAACCATAGATGCAAAAAGACCAAAGATTTATAACAAACATAAAAAGGGGTAGAAGTTTTGATATAGAGAAATAAAAACCATGAACGACTAAAAATACGTTAGAGCAAGCAGAATGGGCAAAACCTTCCCCATTGTCGATTCCTTCAAAAGTTTCAGATTTTGCGAAAGCTGTTCCTTCTTTTGTGCGTACTCGGCCTCCACAGTTCTTGAGTTTGTTAAACTTGAATTTACTTTCATCTTGTATCCCACTGGATGATAGGAAACAAAAGAGTAAGGATCATGGGCTTCAATAATTTGAGTCCTAGTAATACTCAATAATGAATGCACTAGTACAGCAAATACAGATACGAATACAACAAATTTATGCACTAAAATAATAATTATAGAGCATCGGTGAATTTTTTGCTTACACCATACAACCCACCATAAGAAGTAATTGCTGTTTGATAATCATACTTAAGTTCATAAATTAGTGTACGCATTAATGATACTGTGTTCGTGTTGCTAGCTCGCTACAAAAAGAAGATTTTTGGTGAAAGCAACTTTCGTAGGAAAAATCCCAAATTCGTCAGTAAATACAGATATGAAGACAACAAATTTATGCACTAAACTAACAATTATAGAACATCGACAAATTTTTTGCACACAGAATACAACACACGGGTAAGAAGTTATTGTTGTTTTATACTCATGCTTAAGTTCATAAGTTAGTGTACACATTGTTGACATATATTAAACCAAACAATATTTAGAAGTTTAGTAGTTTTAGAATTATATTTTTTTATTTGGTAACTAGATTAGAATTGGTGTCAAACTTGATTTAGGAAATAGGTTCAGTCATGTTTTAATACTATAATTAGAATAGGATTTGTGGTTATGTTTTTCTATTTAAGGACTTGAAGTCCTAAGTTTGCAGCAGAGGGAAATTAGTGAATTGAAACAGAATATTTTGTCTCTTCCCATGCCTTTTTTAATGCTAGTTATTTATAAGATTTTAATGTTACTTCTACTGCGTGATTATTCCTACTAACAAGTGATATCAGAACCCTAGATTCAATAGTTTGATCCTGAAGTGTCTATAGTGGCTAGAGGGTTTATAGAGTTTGTGATAGAGGAGGCTCTAACATTTGTAGTGCCTAGAGGGCTTACCGAGTTTGTGTTAGAGGAGGCTATACCATGGAAGGATATAAAGATTGTGGTAGAATACTCGTATATTGAAGAATTGGACCACAAGGGTTGATCTTGGGGTACTCGTTCGTTGATTGAAATTAGAAAAAAGTAACTCTAATTGGACAAAGGTCTAAAAGAGGGACCCTATTGAGATTTTTGGTGTTGTGCAGTGATCAAGAAAAAAAGTATAATTGCTAGATTATTGATTGTCACAGTGGTGTTTGATCAAGCCTGAATCAAAGGAGGCCATGAATTTCAAGCATGAAAGAAAAAATTTTGTGATGGTATGTAAATTATTTGACGTTGCCATGGAGAGAGAATTTGCCAATGGTGAAAGATTAAAAATTTTGCAGACATTGAGTACTATTGAAGAAAGACGAGAATGGGAGAAAATAATGGAGAAATATCTCCCAAAGTGTGGTTTGGATGACATTTTTAAAATAAATTGTTTCTATCGTTTGCCAAAAGAGCACAAGAAAAAGACGGGAAAGTTTTTTGCAGGATTATGCAAGAATCCATTGTTGAAAAATATTATATGAGACTCTTTATTTATTCAAGCAATGTTTGAATGTTTTTGTTCAGATCTCTATTTTATTTTGATGGAGTATGATTATGAGACTAATCGTAAGTCAAAACTTGGTTTGACATGGGAAATTAATTTGGAAAAAGATATGTTTGTTGATAAAGAGGTTTTTGAAATATTTGACATATTTGAAAATTATAATTTGCATACTTTAGTTGGGGCGATTGATGAAGAAGAATTTGTTAGTCGGTGCATTAATTTGGTTGTGGATGAAGAAGGAAAAGAAATTGTTGGTAATTGTGGGGTGGATGAATCCATTGGCAATTATAGAATTGAAAATTATTTGCAACAAGAACGACATGATTCATTGTTTGAAGATAGTGTGAATTATTATTATCCAAGGAAATATGGAAGCTCTAATGGTGAATGGGTCAATGTGGATGAATTTTTCGATCAAGTGAAATTGGCTGCCGAATTGTATGCAAAGTATAGGCATATCTTACTCCCACTGGTGAAGATGAAGATAAAAAATAAATTGGAATTGCATCTGAGTTATGCTTTTATAAAGGTTGCAAAGGCAATTTAAGTTCATGATGGTATTAAAGATGATAATATCAAGGGTTTGGTTTAAAAGAGGTATTGTTGACATATTTTAAACCAAGCAATATTTAGAAGTTTAGTGTTTTTGAATTATATTTTTTTATTTGGTAACTAGATTAGAATTGGTGTCAAACTTGATTTAGGAAATAAGTTGAGTCATGTTTTGATATTATAATTAGAATAGGATTTGTAGTTATGTTTCTCTATTTAAGGACTTGGAGTCCTAAGTTTGTAATAGAGGAAAATTAGTTAATTGAAGTAGAATATTTTGTTTCTTCCTGTGTCTTTCTTATTATTTATTATTTGTAAGATTTTAATGTTATTTCCGCTGCGTGATATTTCCTGCTAACACATTAATTATACATTGTTTGTGTTGCTAGCTATTGTATAGGCCCTTAGTGGTGAGATTGGAAAAATGGGCGGGGGGAGTTGCAATGGGGCAAACCCATCTTTCAAAGTTCCTTAAGTGCATCATATTGTCCAATAAAAGAGTGATGATATGTATGAGTTGGTTCTTCGTCAAAAACAATCTATACTAAATTTAAATGGAAAAAATGGAAGACTATTACAACTATTAAAATTGTAAACCAAGAGCATATATCATGGTTGCATAATCGTGATGACTTGCTCACTAATACGTTTAGGATAAGTAATTTCAAGTCCAGTTCTATTTGTAATCACTAATACCAGCACATTTGCGGTCCCTACTAAGACAATCTTGGCGAAAAAGTCAAAGGGAGCTTTTTGTACCTATACTTTACACCTAGTGAAACTAGTGTTTTGAAAATCAGATTAGATCGACTAATTCAACCAGTTGAATCATGACTATAGTCTGATTCTCTATTTAATCTAAGAAATCAAATAAACTGATCAAATCTAGTCAAGAGTCTGTCAAACTAGTCAAAGCCAGTAAAAGATCGGCTTTTGGTTCGATTTTTCACTAAATAGTTTTTATATATTAATTTTATCCAAGTAATTGAATATTAAAATAATAAAATAATTAAAATTATTTGAACCAATATTGAACTGGTCGAACTGATTGAACCATGAACCAGAACCTCATCCAATTCACTTATCAATCCGAGTTTCAAGACATTGACGGAAATAGAGAAGAGCGGACCATTTTTTGTTTTTTTTTTTTTGGGGTGGGGGCATTTCTTAGTTTGTTTTGTAGATGGCATGAAAATTTACCTGATGAAGCTATCTCACTGGGGTTAGTCACTTGACGAAGAACGCCCACAAGAGTAAGCTCATCTCCAGGAAATAGCTGCAAGCACTCGAGGGCCTGTATCATTGCAGTACAATTCAGATCTTTTGTAGCATCCAAAACCACGGCCACCTTCTCACCTCCCATGGAGGTTAACAATCTTTCTTGCCAACAGGATCGGATGCTGTGTTGATTTCAACTGCTTATTCAAAGAAAATGACGAGAATGATTAACCATTTGCATAGCTGACATGATTTGAGGTTGATCATCTGAGTTGATAATTGACAAACAACAACATTGGTTTTCAGAGTTCAATCCAAAGACTAGGAGAAAAAAAAAACTTTCAAGGTAAAAGATCTCTGACCTGCGTGGAGAATTGAAGATGATAATTGTTTCTTGCAGATATCGAATATCCAGAGAAAAATGTCTTGATTCTGGAGAAGTATCGTGACACCAGTGTGAGTGCATATTCAACTTCTGAGTTTATGAGCCTGTGAGTCGATTCCATTTGCACAAGATTCATTGAGGTTAAGGTACAAAGATTGTTATTTTCTAGGCTAATTTAGATATACAAATAAACAAGATTGGTCATAGCAAGGTTCTCTCTTGTTTTGTTCGCAAGTACTTTAAAATTTCCGGTGTTGATAATGACTTCTAGTATACATATATGCTTGTTTGACCAGTTGAAAAGGCTGTGGGTATAGAGCTTCATACTTTGCTTGGAGTACTCATCCTCATGAATTATTCCATATGCGTAGTGATAAACGCTTGAAAACATCCAACAAACCGACTAGAAAGGTCTATAAAATATGTGGACTGAAAGTCTGAAATACAGGGAGTTAAATATTGTTAATCGTGGAACATTATTGTTAAATAAATTTTTTCAGGAGTAATTCCAAACGTGGGTTCAACGAAACATGTAGTAGAATTAGTTAACTCAGTCGGCCAAATTAGAAAAAGCCATTAGGATGCTCCAAAATTGTCGATGCAAAATGCTCTTAGCTAGATTTGGAGAAACACTACACTACCGACATGCAATAACTAACATATGACTTGCATATATAGAAGTTGACATTTGACCCAAAAAAAAATAATAATAACTAACATATGACTGGCAAAATACTTGGTCTTCCTGATGATCCGATCAAAGACCATACCATAATGGATTCCTGTTATGTTTTTTTTTTATTGTTGGGTGTTTTATGGTAGTAGCATTCATTATCCAACTCAAATTAGTCCGCCAGTATTAGTAATGATGAAGATGGGGCTAGGAATAGACTACTATACTGAAACATGGCGCTCATTTGCTCAATTAAGTTTCAGAAAAAAACTGAAAGGCACAATAAGTGGATTGGATGCGCCAGGAGCAGGAAGCTGGTTTACAAAATCTACCCATTATTAGGAACCTCCAATTATTGATACAAAAGTGCTTTAGATTTCGAGAAGCCTTAGACCTCCATGGGCGTTCCACTTTCAATATTAATTTTAGACATTTTATACCTTAACTTTTCATATTCGTCCCATTTAACTAGAGCACATAACAGCGTTAGCAAAATTCACGGAACAAAGGATCATGTACACATTATACACGCAATGTGTACGTCAATTACTGCATGATCCTCTATTCTGCATTAATACACCATTCTATTGATAAAAAATTGGAGTACCAATACCAGTCCTATCTTTTTTAAATCTAACTTATATCTTCTTCTATTCATCTCCAGATGCTCCAACCAAAGTTAAAATTAATTTGTAATATGTTATAATTGTGTTTAGGACATAATCGATTATTCCACGAGTGAATTTTATTTTTGTTTCCATTAAATATCTAATTCTGTGATGCATTCATATGAACAAGATTAGGAGTAGGTTATTTAATTGGATGAAAAATATTAATATGTTAAGGCTATTATGGTCATTTTTAGGGCCAAGGGAGGTAAGTGTAATATTGAAAACCTTAAGGGTATTAGGTGAAATTGTCAAAAAATCTCGAGGGAGGTTTATGAAATTATCCCTAAAATTTAAAGTGTAAAGTAAAAAATAGGTTTTGCAAAGTAGAATTACTCCCGTCCCAATTGATCAGTGTACTGTGTCTCATATGATCATCAAAGACCGTATCAGAGTTAAATTTCTTCTTTGTTGTCCACCTCAAATTGCTTCCACCAGGTAATGGTGAAGCTGGGGAGAAGACTAAGTGAAAATTACATGGCAGTCCATTTGATCAAATTAACTTGAAGAAAAATGAGAAAGAACTGTACTATTAGTGGGAAGTTGGATGAAAAGAATGCTTACGGAATCTGCATCTTCTTTTTAAGTATATTGGAGTTGTTTACCTTTTGATTAAATTCTTGGCTGTGATAAAAGAAAATCATTTCGATGGGACATCAAATATTCCACACATTATCATCCAATGCAACACCAAAGATTTCTTAACGGGAAATGGAAGCTAAAATCATTTTCATTGCTCGTGCATAAAGTGAACTTAAGAGTCAAAACTTTCATCTTCAACTAATCATTAATCGACTCGAAGGGCTCTTTGTTCAAGAATTTCAGCTATTTAAAATGGAGGGAAAGTGGAAGAAAACGGAATATTTGGAAACAAGGCCCCATTTGGCAAATAAGTTTTTTGGATGTTTGTTTAAAATTTTACTATAATTTACTGTAGAAGTCATAGGAAAAATTTTTGAAATGGGTAAATTTTTTAATATTTTGAAGTATATAGTTTAAAAACTTTGAGAAGTTTTTGAGATTACTGTAACTAAAGTTGTTAAAAAACTTATAGAAGATAAACTTGGACAAAAACTTGTTTGCCAAACAGGCCCAAAGTTTTTAAGTTCAAGAGATTTTCTAGGCACGTCCAACCTTCCCCTGTGGAAGCCTGTATTTTATATTAATTTATTGTTCATTTTTTTCTATCTGATTTAAATGATTTTATTACAATTTTTTGTTGTTCTCTAGTATGAGAAGGGGCAACGATACTAGGTGTAAAACTAAAAGACTTGCTGGTACTTGTAGTATTTTTACGTTTATTGTTTGGACTTGAGCTTTGGAATATGAATTACACTTAAATGTTGTCAATCTTGGGTTCGCTGGCATTGAGTTACGTCCAGTCTTAAAGGAAAATTCTGCTAAAATTTTTTTCAAAATCTTGTCCACAATTGCAACATTGCCCAAAAAGTTTCAAAATTTTTCAATTTTATCCAAGGGCAACAAGTTCCTTACCATTAGTAACTAAAATTCCTTCTACTTTTGGGCTAAACATATGTGGTATGAAAACTTCTTTTCTCATTTAATTTGGAAATTATTATTATGTAATTATAATTTGTATATTTATAGAAAAGTATATCTTGTAAAGTGGAGAAAATTATGCCTATATTTTGCAAATTTGATGAAATTTCTTCTTTTTACTTGATTTTATAAGTTAAGTAATAAATATGGTCAATAATTACAATACTCTTCTCATGATTATGCTTTTGAGGGACCAATTATTATCTTTACTTTAAAAAAAAGTAGAAAAAGAATAAAAGTTGTTCTACTCCAATAGTTCTTGTACTTAGTAACCGGGAGTTTTCATCTTAAAATGTTAATTTTCGCGTAAAACAATACTAGAATTAAAAGTATGCAAAGTAACTTGAGAATGTGAAGTGTTGAGTAACCGACGAACTTCATGTAAAAATGTTGATTTTCACGTCAAAAGGCACTTTCACAATTTAAGTATATATTTAGTTATGTTATATGAATAAAATCCCTCGTTGAACTTGAGAAGAAGATGATCATGGGCTTAGCTAATATTTTCATTGACCATATGAGTTACTTACTTGTGAAATTGGAAAAGAATGAGCAATTGAATTGAACTAGTTAAAATTGCGGTATAATTGGCTCTTCTTTATTTGATATTATGAATATTTAAACTTAGTCGAGTGATTGTATAATGGTTATTTACTTTCTTTTGAGGAAATGAAGTTGAATTGTGCACATATATTTATTTTCAAAGTTTTGAATTATTGTTTATTTGTATTTTGTATTGTTTGAGAACAAACAATGGTTCAAGTGTGGAGGACCAAAAACTTGACGAGTGCGGGGTATATGTAGTATACGTATAACAATTAAACTCATCAACAGTCAAATTTTACATTTATAAAATCCTAAATACCCCACACGCGATTTTTCTGCAAGTATACAAGTCGTTTATTGAGTATAGGGGTATTAGGTGTCGATCCCACAGGGAAGATTATCAATTACCGGTGATTTTTAACTCATTTATTATTTAGACTATCACAAATGCAAGAAATTAACTCTACACTATGAACATGAAGTAAAAGTAACAAAAATTATAATAGAAATCTCCTAGAGGTATTGTTGATTTTGGTCCCTATTTTTTGATGTTTAGAAAACAATTGGATGATACTAATATCTCTTCAAAAAGAAATCCTTTCAGATATGAAGCAACCTGATTCAAAGAACAAGAGAAATTGAAAGAGATAAAGGAAGTTGAAAGCTGTCCCCGAAAAATAAAATTATGTAAAGAGTTTGGGGTATTTTTAATAGGCAATAAGTATTTGCCCTAATAAACCTACGCTCGTTAAAGTTTATTAAATTGGTTTATTAATTTTGTAAAATAATTTTGCCATTCATTTTGGACATGTTTGGCAAACAAAGGACAAATCAGGTAAAAAAATTCTAATTTTCACTCTCGCTAAAACTTAATATTTTAAATCAATTTTTTGGACTTGAAATTTTGTAAAGGCATTAGTAATTCAGGGGAAGGTTCAAGTGTTATTGTTCAAACCACAAGGGGAGGGTAAGTGTAAAATGTCAGAAAAAACCTCAGGGGAGGGTTTTTCTGAAATTTAAATCCAAACAAAAATGGATTATGTCAGAGATTATTATTCAAGGAAAAAGCTTTAGTAAGACCTCCTATGATTTGTTACAAGTTGATATACGAATAGTATTATTCGTAGTGTTTTTTTTTTATACATTTTTAACCCTCTATTTTGTAAGGGGTTTTGTAGTCCATTTTGAGTACTATACCCATGAGTTTAATTTTACCGTTGAAAGTATAAAAAAGATTTATCACTCCTCAAATGATATTAAGAATTTAAATTATTGAAAACTGTAACGACGGATAATTTTTTCTATTTCATATATTGGTTATAGCTCTATAATAGGGAAAAGGTGTGTATCTAAAGGGATCAATGGATGGTTATCAACAAATAAAAAAGGGTTAGTTTATCTTATTTGGTCATCTCTACCTTTAGTTTTATAAACAAATTTCAAAATACGAACAAATTTTTTTGTTCTATAAGCATCAGGATTTAAAAGATGGACCAAACCTTCTCCAAATTAATTCCCGTGAGACAAATGGGCCTTAAAACTGGTTTCTTTTGTATTCTTTTACAATAAACTTTAAATAAGACGTAACAACCCAGCAGGAACATTGGTTAGTTATATATCTGTCGTTCAGATTCATAGTTGATGAATTTAGAACTTTAAAGCTGCCAAATTAAAATATTCATGGGGGAATTTACAGTTTCAAAAGTTATGGGTCATTATAGAATATCTCAAAAGTTTAAAGCATAAAAGCCATCAAACAATTACAACAAATTCCTCCTGTTTCTTCTGCTGTCCCCTTTCCCTGAACACCATTTCCTTCCTTCCTTCCGTCTATTTCACCACTCCATTTGACTCATCCTTGTTTCCTTCATCGACTTCTCCTCCTTACTTTGATCAATGTTTTCTTTCCTTGCGACGAACACACACAGAACCTTGCCTATTTTCTTTATTCTGTTCTCGTTCTCTTCTCATCCGTTCTTTCTTTTTTGCTTTTCTGTTTTCATTTTGATTTCAGGCCTTTTAAGTTTCAACAAAGGCAACAAGCAGCAGCCATGGAATAATCACACGATGCAATAACTCTGCAAAGAAAATATGCAAATAGGAAAAGATCATTTGGCAGAAGAAAACTCATGTGAAATGGCTCAAGGAAGGAGATAAGAAAAACTCAAATCTTTTCATGCTATGGTTTCATCTAAAACAATAAAAACCCTCCAGAAAAAATTGAATTTGGCAGAGAAAATCCAGAGTTCAACAAGACAGTCAATGGGTTCCGGCCAAACTGGCCGGTCTGATTTGAGATTTAAAGCACTGACTGAAGGACAGCAACCAAACTTTAAAGAGTCAAAGACCATGCAATGACCTTTCTCACAACATGCTTCACTGCTCAGTATTTTGAGGCCCAAAATTATATATAGTGAAAACTCAGCTGTACAAGTTAAACAAAGATGTCACGATAAGCATCAGAAACCTATGTCATGCACCAAAAAGATCAGGAGGAAACTTTTGCTCCAGCCTATTTAAAGTCCATGTTGACATCCATCTGGGAGCATACAGCAAAATTAACTTCTATTGCAATTGGTCACTGCCTGATCAGTTATCAATTACAAAGATAAAATAAGGAAGCAAGAAAGCAAAATAAATCACATTATTCATAATTTCGTGCATGATAAATGATCATAACGACCACCAAGTATAAGCAAGATTTCTTCCATTAAAGATCCAAGATTCTTCCTCAGGTATAACCAAATTCAGGACAAGATAGAAGTTGAAGCTCAGGTGAGTGGCCAATTCTATGACTATGGCAAAGGTTAGGACCATGAAATCTACTAAGGCACATTGTTCAAAGATATACTTTCAAATCACATCGTGTCTTTGGCCATTTAACAGCTGATTCTCTTTCACAATTGATTTTGAAAACAATAATGTTAATCTTGCCAATCATATAATTTTTTTTCATCTTTAAAAAGATGACATTACTTGCAACCCCTTGCTGTACTGAACTTCAGTATTCTAGGTCGAAACACAGACAGCAAAGGAGCAAGAAACTGAATATATGAAAGGAAGCATGAATCCAAGAACTTGAAATTATCAATAGCACAGACCTGTGACCCCATTTTACAACTCCAAAAGTGTATAGGTAGGTCAAAACACAGACCTGTAAGGAAATTTTCAATTTTGTCCAGTTGTTTCATGATCTTTTTTTTTTTGGATTTATAGAATTCCAACTACAGCATTTGGGAAATAATAACAGTGATACTCAACATAGAACATGTAGCATTTAGCACAAACTGTCTCTAAAATCAATTTGCTATCTAGTTACTTTTTTATGAGAATACAATAAACTTCCACAATAGCATTTCGAGAAATAAAAAATATGGTTGCAATTGTAGTCCTTCTAGTTTTCATTTTGTTTAATTTTTCTCTTATAACTTAAAGAAGCCATAATCTTCTAAGTACGAATCGCATTCCATGAATTTTCTCTTATAATTTTTTTCTTATGTTTTCAACTTGCGATTTTAAGAATTTTCATTTTTTCAAATGGTTGAATGCTGAAGCAGAAGGTTTTTGTGCTGGCACACCAAGGACCATTTTTTTACTTACACTTCCTCCCCCCTTTCCACCCAACCTAGGACCAATCTTGAACATTCAGAAGTTGACAGTAGATGTAAATTTTTTGTCATTAGTTTGACAGAAAGCTGATAGGAAGTTAATGCTTATTCATGTGACTCCAGACTATGGGAAAGAGGCCATCATTAAATTAGCTCTAAGACCGATTATTGTCAGATAAACCACTGATCTGACAAGGTTACCATTCATTTTTTAAATTTTGTTTTGGAATTGTAATAGTTTGAGAATTCCTAAAAGAGAGAGAGCATAACTTGGCCAATACCTCCATTTGAGTCAAAAAGGATGTAACACTCTTTTTGTCCAATTTCATTGGCTAGGAATCTAATCATCACCAAAAGACAACAATTCACAATCCCAGGTTTGGCATAAAGTTTTCAGTTTTGAGAAATCTAACTACTCTTCTTAAGCTCACCTACTTAGCCAACAGTGAAATCTCTAGTTAAGTATTCAGGTTACTCTCCTAAGCCGCATATATTGGTCAATGAAATGAGGCCTAAATGATCAGAATGGTGGAATGCAACACAGAGGTGGCACAGAAATAATATGTAGTCGCATGGAATCTTTATGTCAGAATTGTATTACTGTGGCAAGGAGGTAATGTTAAACTGGCTAGGAAAGAGATTAACGTGAAATGACACACTTCCCTGACAAGATTGCTATAATTTTCAATTTAGTTTTTGAAGGAATTCTCTAGAAGTGAAGCAAAGTTTGGACAAAACTCAAAAGATCCTTTCTCAATCAAGTTATCAAGACCTCGTGAACATTCTCAGCCAATTAGTAACTGTCCCTTCTTTTGCCATATCACATGGAATAACAATAATTTTCTTCTTTTTTATTCATTTATTCATTTTTTTTTGTGTGGGGTAGGGTTGGGGAATTAATGGCTGGAATATGCCACATCTCAGACATACATCATCCGAGTACCTGAAAAAACATATTGCAGTGATAAATTCCCAGTTGGAGGCATAAGTGCGTCCACAGAAATACGTCCATCAAGCCCCCGAACTCTGAAATGGTTATTGAGCTCTTAAAATTCATTCTTCTGAGTGAATTTATCTGCAATTATGGTAACCAAATGCAAGAAATGTTTCAACTTACATGATTAGACATAATTACATCATAAGAATCACTTACAACATACCAGCACGAATGGTGCCCCTTAGCCTAAGAAGGGGCTGATCTACAAGACTGAAACAGTACACAATCTATCTACAACAACTTCAGCAAGATAAAGTTTTAGGAGAGAAGGCCAGTTAGAAACTAGTTCAGACTGAATTGCGATGTTATTCAGATTATAACAAAATCAATCCGTCAAGAACAAAATAAGCAGCAAATTAGCACCTATGTTACTTGGTCTCAGGTATGGGAGTTGGGTACAGCAATGTGTCTAGCGTCCTATATTCATTAATTTTCTATAACTAAGATATGGCAAAACACCTCTAAAGACTTGGACATGAGTACAGGGGGCTGTCCTGTCTGCTCTTTTGTAAGGAGCATATCAAGAAAATATGACAATATAAACCCACTTAAACTATTTTGTACCACATGTTTAAATGGAAAATATCTATTTAAACATGTATTTGTGTTTTAATAATTCCTCAGTGTTGCACAGGAAAAGAAGATGTAAAAGAAGCAAAGAAAATACACATCATATTTAGAATAAAAATCCTCATGCACTCCTAGCAGTTTCAACCATGATATAAACCTTGGACCTTTTCCTTCCTCCTCTGTTTTTCTTCATGTTCATTGACTTTGAGGAGTCCAAAACTTCAAAAGAAGTGTCACACACAGATCACATACCAGAGTGCCAATGTCATATCATGTCTGATAAGGGTATGGTTGGGAGGAGAAGACTCTTAGTAAGAAACTTTAGCATCCTGGTAAATCTTATAACTGCACAGCGGCATGTTAACTGCAGCTATTAAGCAGATCCATGAAAATTTCACTGGTCTAGCTCTAAACTTCCAAAACAACCCTGAAAGAGAACTATGGGTGTGGGTCTGCCTACCATCCAGGCCTACACCCAGACCCAGACCCAGGCCATGCCCAAAACCTTTCATAGTCTATAACCATACACAAAAACATGTATACATATTTTTGCAGTTACCTTACTATTGTAAAATAGGAGAAAACTTTCATCTATAACTTCAGTGATACAACATTCAAAACTATGCTTTTTCCTCAAGGTATCTTTCACGACTAAAGACATCCTCTTTGGAACAAATGATTATAAATATAACAGTTGTCTTGCTAAAAAAATTAAAAAAAATTCAAGAACACAGAAAGTGGTATTCCATTCGAAACAAGATAATATATTTGAGATGCGAAATGAATTTGGGAAAATGAGGTTCAGATGTTTAAAAAACCTGTTGAATCTGTCCTCTCAACCCATCTAGGCTTTCTTTCAGAAGATCAAGGACGCAAAGGTCCTAATGGAGAGAGAAGCTTCACACTGAAAAGAGTAGAGAAAATAAGAATATTTTATATCCACCATAGTTCAGATTTGACATATGGAGCAGAGATTTGTCTTCTTGAGAAGCCAAATGATGAGTCTCATAAAGGTAGCTTAACCCATACCTTAACCACTTTCTGTCAATGCTCTGGATTGAATTGCTTCTAACAGATCCCTGTAGTACA
>NW_020863592.1:0-22625 GCF_003713205.1 Coffea eugenioides
GCACTACAACAAAAATGGCCTTTCCTGACATGTCTATAAGGACACTTGTTAGTTTGTGTCGTTATACCAAACGAATCATGACACTTATTAACCAACTCAATAATATGTACTATAATTTTTTTATTTTATCATGATATAAAATAATAATGTGCCTTTAGGCTACCTATCATGACACTTGGGAAAATGTGAGAAAAAAAAAAAGACAGAAAACGACATCGTTTTAATTTGGCTCCAGACACTTGGTAAAGTACTCTGAAGTTTCATTTTGCCGGCAAAAGGACTTGGTGAAAATTTTCTTCTTCTCATCTCTCTCACCTCTCCGCATACAATCTATCTCAGCCAATCCAGAATGTTGGTCAAGCTATCTCTGCAAACAACCATCTTCATCTTTTCTAACCTCAACTTTAAATCCTTCGGCTAAGACATCTGGAAGGGCAGGCAGGGAGTAAAATTAGAAGATCGGAGCTGTACATTGGGAAAGCTGGAAGATACTTCAGGCGCGCAAATGTTGTTCCAAAATCGAAGTGGTAAACACAATGAAGCTCTTATGTTTGATTTCGTTGTCAAGAAATTACCTGCAACTTGGAAATTAAGGTAATCAGAATTAAAAGGAGGAAATTGTATTGTCCTGCAACTTGGAAATTTTTTTCTGAGAAGTAAAGATTCTTGGCCTAAGCTGTCGCTAGTTGAGTTATATTGTCCTCATTTAAGATTATTGAAAGATTTAAATATGATATCTATCTAATTGTAGCATTAATAGCAACTCAGTGTTGGATGCTTTTTCTTTTGCTGCAATGGAGATGAAAACTTGAGGAAATTTGTTCAATTGGATTGCGTATTTTTTGAGGAGATCGATCTTTATGTCCATGTTACATTTTTTCTATTGTCATGCCATAATTGTACATAGGCTAGCTAATAAAGTGTCCATGGGTGATTAGTATGTTGCCCAAAACCTGTTCGTTAAAATGTCAATTCCCCCCTGTTTTTCATTTTTTTCTATGAAACCTAGCTGTAATTGAAGTTTGTTTAGGCAGCTAGTTCTGTTTGGGGATGGGGACGGTTAAGCAAAACTGTGAATAGAGAGCTTCAACCAAATTGCATTGCTTATCGTAATCATGAACACTCAGCAACAAGTTCGATATAAATAAATGAAACAAGGACCATGGTCTATATATGCCTAGCAGGAAATTATTCTGGTGACAGAATTGGGAAACCGTGACTATGTAACCCCAAAGACAATTAAGATGCAGATAATGGACCGCCAATGTGAGGCACAAAATTTGCATAACAAAGGTAACCTTTGCTGCCTTTTGGCTTTTGCCATAAAGGTGGTCCTCCGGCTAAGTGCATATTTCACCCAATGGTATCACTTATATCTCTATTGCTTTTTTCTATGTTAAATTCTATGTAGTACTTGCATCTTTACAACATTTTTCTGTTTTAAATTGTATGTCTAATCAGTACATGAGTTGCTTGAAATATATAGTATAACGCTTGTACTAAGTGTCTTCTGCACTTGATCAGTCTATTATAGTGCAAATTTTGAGCCCAAAAAAGGGGACTTTTAGATTAATAAGACAGAGACATTGATGCAGTTGGGTCAAAGTATTTTGACATGTTCATAAGGATCTTCATAGGCATGATTAGAAGCTAGGGGACTTTTATGTCATTCTTTTTTCCAATTACCTATGCCGTCAGTTGCATGCCTTTCTAAAGACATGACTTATAAAATTAATCACTACACACCAAAGATGTATGTATACTTTGATGGAAATTTAGTAAAATTCTTTAATTTCACCTTCAGTTTTCACGCTCATGTGTTTGTTTAACCATTGACATTTCAAATTGAATTTAGGAATTTTGCGAAGACGTGAGCGCAGGAGTTGGTACGAAGGGTTTTTTTCTGTTATTAGGTAAATAAAATTTCTATCCGCTTACTTGCAAATTCTGTTTTTATAGATTGTTGAGAAATTTTGCATTTTGTTGATTTCCTTTATTTGCTGGCTGCTTGATTTAGTAGACTGTAAATTCTTGAACTTGAAATTAGGGACTTGTAAGCCACGACCTGAGTTTAAAAAGTAGGCTATTGGAAGCTCGTTGGAGGACATTTATTTATATTAAAAGTATGGATAAAAGATGGATGGAATTTCCAAGAACAAGTGAAAAGTACGAGACAGGACTTCAAATGTTTCTAAACTTCGCATTTTCTAGATCAAGTTGTGACGGAAAGATTTTGTGTCCTTGCAAAGATTGCGGCATGGGTGTTTGTGTGACAAAAATGGAAGCATATGATCATTTGAAAGTGGTAGGATTTATCAAGGGTTATAATAATTGGATAGCACATGGAGAACTTTCAAACTACAATGAAGCCACATCTAATTCTGAAAATACATCAATTGGGGTTTCAAATGGGACTAATGACATGCAAGACTTGGTCCATGATGTATTTGGGATACCACATGGAACAAATGAATTGAATAGAGAAGGGGACATTCCTGTTTCAGAGGCTGAAAAATTTTACAAATTGATTGATGATTCTCAACAGGATTTGTACAGTGGTTGCAAAAATTTCTCGAAATTGTCTTTCATTATTCGTTTGCTTCACCTAAAATGCCTGGGTAAGATGAGTAACAAGATTTTTAATATGCTTGTTGAGCTGTTGAGAGAAGCATTTCCGGAGGCCATGACTAATTTGCCGTCTTCTTACTATGAGGCTGAGAAATTGATGAATACATTGGGGCTGGGTTATGAAAAGATCGATGCATGTCCTAATGATTGTTCTCTTTATTGGGGTAGTGCTGAAAAAAGAACTTCATGCGAAACATGTAACGAGCTTAGGTGGGTTGCTTCAGAAAATGATCCAACTGGGGAAAAAAGGAAAATTCCTCAAAAAGTGTTGTGGCATTTTCCCTTAAAACCTAGATTACAAAGACTATTTATGTCTTCTAAAATTGCATCTCAAATGAGATGGCATGAGGAAAAACGTACAAAAGATCGTTATATGAGACATCCAGCTGATTCTCCAGCTTGGCAAACTTTTGACCATCTACATCCAGAATTTGCTAAGGATTGTCGAAATGTTAGATTGGGGTTGGCATCTGACGGGTTTAATCCATTCAACAACATGAGTTCTACACACAGTACTTGGCCTGTAGTTTTAATACCATATAACTTACCTCCGTGGATGTGTATGAAGCAACCGTACTTCATGTTGTCCTTGTTAATACCCGGACCATCCTCTCCTGGGAATAATATTGATGTTTATCTACAGCCTCTAGTTAAAGAATTGACCGAATTGTGGGATTTTGGCATTCAAACTTATGATGCATCCCAAAAAGAAAATTTTCAATTGCATGCAGCTCTGTTGTGGACCATTAGTGATTTCCCTGGATATGCAATGTTATCTGGCTGGAGCACTAAAGGTGAATATGCTTGTCCTGTTTGTCACAAGTTCACTCATGCACGACGGTTGACTCATAGTTTCAAATATTGCTATATGGTCATCGGAGATTCTTAGATAGTAAGCATAAATTTAGAAAGCAAGCCCAATTCTTTGATGGCACCGAAGAACATGGAAAGCGACCACCATTGCAAACCGGGGATATGATTGTGAGTGAATTGGGAGACTTGCAAATTAAATTTGGAAAACTTGTGAAAGGTAATCCGAAGCTGCCTTTCAATTGGAAAAAGAGGAGTATTTTCTTTGACTTGCCATATTGGAAAGATAATGTCTTAAGACACAATCTTGACTTCATGCACATTGAGAAGAATGTTTGTGAAAATATTTGGGGGACATTGCTGGATATTGAGGATAAAGCAAAGGACCATTATAATTCCCGCCGTGATTTGAGAGAAATGGGAATAAGAAAAGAGCTGCATCCCATTGAGACAGAACCTGGAAAGGTGTACTTACCTCCATCTTCCTTTGCAATGGATAAAAAACAGAAAACTATGTTTTGCAATGTGCTAAAAAAGTGAAAGTTCCAGATGGTTATGCAGCTAATGTCTCAAGATGCGTTCGAGTAAAATCACCAAGAATTTCAGGGCTTAAAAGTCATGATAATCATATCCTAATGCAGCAATTGATGCCTATAGCTTTGAAAAAGACTTTGCCAAAATCAGTGCGCTATCCTTTGATTCGATTGAGTAGATACTTCAGGCAGCTTTGTTCTAAAGTTATTTGTCCTCAAGATGTGGTTCGTTTGGAAAGTGAAATTGCCGTCATACTCTGCGATCTTGAGAAATGCTTCCCACCAACCTTCTTCGATGTCATGGTGCATTTAGTTGTTCATTTGGCAACTGAAGTGAAATTAGGTGGGCCGGTGTATTATCGTTGGATGTATCCTATAGAGAGGTACTGCTTGTAATTCTCATTATGCCTTAAATGTTTATTCCTTTTTTGCTTTCTTTGATTTGTGGAACTAATTAGAGAGGTTGGAATGATGATACTTTAGGTACTTAGGAACATTAAAATCTTATGTTCGAAATAAAAGTAGGCCTGAAGGTTCGATTGCTCAAGGGTACTTGGCAGAAGAATGCATTAACTTTTGCTCATTGTATCTTGCGGACTATGTTGAGACAAAATTCAATCGTCCAAGCAGAAATGAAGAAGTACATAAGGAAATTGAAGATGGTTTAGATATATTCTCTGAATCAGGACATCCTTTGGGGAGGGGCAAGCCAACAGTCTTTGATGCTCATATCTTGAGTAAAGCACATCAGTATATTTTATTTAATTGTGATGCTGTCACACCTTACATAGAGTAAGTTCAACTACAACTTGATGCATTAAAATTTTATTGTAGAATTCAATGCATGATTACAATTTTGACTCATGTACTTCTAGGCAGCATCGTATATTGATAGAAGAATGACATCCTCAAATTCCACAGCATCTAAAAGAGCGCTTGCACAGCGAAAATTTTGCATGTTGGTTTGCTGAACATGTAAGTAAAATTCTGAATATTAAGTACAATTTGAATTGTAGGACTTCAAATATAGTTTCATCTTTTTTTTATTTATTTATTTACTCTTTTTTTTTTTACAGATTGACAAGTTAGAACTTCCTCAAAATGTTTCGGTGTTGAGAGAGTTGAGGTTCCTTGCTAAAGGTCCAGATGTTGTTGGAATCCAACATGACAGGTTTGTTGTTAATGGATTTCGGTTTCACACCAAAGAAGTTGAGAAGAAAAGAAAAACGCAGAATAGTGGTGTTACAGTCAATGCAACAACATCCAATTTTGCAAGTATAAGGGATCAAAATCCAGTTTTGAGTGAACTAGTTTACTTCGGCGTCTTGAAAAAAATGATTGAATTAATTTACGGAGGTCGTCGGGTGGTGTTATTCGAATGTGATTGGATATCAAATGGTTCGAGAATTAAACAAGATGCTGATGGGTTTACTTTAGTCAATTTTGCAAACGTGAGGCCTCATGTTGAGCCATTTATACTCGCTTCACATGCATCACAGATTTTTTATGTGGAAGATCCAACTGATAAGGATTGGCAAGTGGTTATCTCTACCACTGCAAGAGCTGGATATAACATGGGCACAACTATGGATGTTGAGACATATTTGCAAAGTGATGTTGGCAATCCTGTTGTTGAGAATGAAAATGAGGAAATT
Source organism: Coffea eugenioides (assembly GCF_003713205.1). NCBI lineage: Eukaryota > Viridiplantae > Streptophyta > Magnoliopsida > Gentianales > Rubiaceae > Coffea > Coffea eugenioides. Next base: position 5,627 of record NW_020863592.1, read on the forward strand.
AGTTGGGTTCGTAAGAATGGACTTGGGATTGAAGTTGATTTGTCCCAATATAATTTGATTTAGAATCTTTTATAGCTTTGAAGCTTACTGGCCCTATTCTTCTCTGTTTCAATTGCTAGGCCTAGGCTTTATTTCCTTTTGTCGATGGGTTTTGCATTTTTTTTTTGTATTTTACTAATATGACCGACATTCTTAGTTTTTTGTCATGTTAAGCCTTCTGACAGATGTGATAAAAGACTTGGTGTTATTAGTTAAAACTAGTGTATTAATTTGCCTCTTTAAGGCCTTTCTTTCATTGATACTCCCATGGTCCAGTTTTTGGATTTCTAGTCTTGGTTAGTAATCGTCAGTCTTATTCATAAAAATGGTATTGGAATGATTTTTCTTTTAATGGCATGACAACAATTGGCAATCGAGGCTATGATTTGGGGAGAACAATTGGCAACGTACGGAATGTGCAAATCATTTCAGACCAAACATAAAACTATCCAACTTTCCAAGGAACCCATTACTCATTTTAAGAGCCCAATGGGCTGGATAAATACTGGTCATTATTTTATAAGCAATTCCATTAATTGTAAGCTGTAATATTACATTTGTGAATCATTATATTATGGCCAATTCTTTTTCCCAATAAGCCGAGGTCTAATTTTTGATCAATAGAAATATTTTGAAACTTTAATCTATAAATTTCTTAAATAATTTTTTAATACCATGAAAAAATTATTTTTTAAACCAATAACAATACAAAAAGTTAATTCCGATAGAGCTTTCTAGTCCAACTGATCTTTGATCGAATTTAATCGGTTTAGTCACAATTTTAGATTATCCTTCAATCAATGCGTTGTAAGTGTAAACCTAAGGTTAATCATTGAAAAGTTCAATATTAAGATCTTGTAAGTGATAGTAAGCTCTAATTAACACAAAGTTCAATGGCAATTGCTTTGGAATTGAAAACATTCAATATATATACATATGTGTTTATGTTCAATCAATGCGTTGTAAGTGTAAGCATAAGGTTAATCATTGAAAAGTTCAATAGTAAGATCTTGTAAGTGATAGTAAGCTTCTAATTAACACAAAGTTCAATGGCAATTGCTTTGGAATTGAAAACATTGAATATATATATATATGTTTATGTTCAATCAATGCGTTGTAAGTGTAAGCCTAAGGTTAATCATTGAAAAGTTCAATAGTAAGATCTTGTAAGTGATAGTAAGCTTCTAATTAACACAAAGTTCAATGGCAATTGCTTTGGAATTGAAAACATTGAATATATATATATATATATGTTTATGTTCAATCAATGCGTTGTAAGTGTAAGCCTGAGGTTAATCATTGAAAAGTTCAATAATAAGATCTTGTAAGTGATAGTAAGTTTCTAATTAACTCAAAGTTCAGTGGCAATTGCTTTTGGAATTTTAACATGAATATATATATATATATATATATATGGGTAAAAAAAAAAAATAAACCCCCGTGGTAAGCCTAATACAAGAAAAAATCCCTATGGTTTAAAATATTACAATACGACACCTCATGTTTTGAACTAAATTATAAGAAGGTGACGGAATCGCTTAAACTTAACGGAAAATCGATTATTGGAAACCTAACAAAAAATTTTTATGCCTATTTTTAATCAAATATACATATTCTACCCTTCCCTCAATTCTCTCTACCTTAGAGAATTGGAAACAAAACTGATTTTTTATGAAGCTGTCTTTTTGCTTAATTATATCAGTGCATTTTGGTCAATGTTCGTCCATTTCCGATTAACGGATCTCCGTCACCTTTACAATTTAGTGTAAGGCATGAGGGATCGTGGTTGTATATTTTGAAACCATGGGAGCTTTTTGTGTATTAGGTTAACCAAGAGGGCCTTTTTGTTTTTTTACCCTATATATTATATATATGTTTATGTTCAATCAATGCATTGTAAGTGTAAGCCTAAGGTTAATCATTGAAAAGTTCAATAGTAAGATCTTGTAAGTGATAGGAAGTTTCTAATTAACACAAAGTTCAATGGCAATTGCTTTGGAATTGAAAACATTGAATATATATATATATATTCAATGTTTATGTTCAATCAATTCTAATCCCAATGTTTGTCAATGGAAACTTCATGTATTCACAAGTTAATTTTCTTGTTTCATAAACTAATTCGATCCTTCCAATGGCTTGTTAGACTACAAGCCGTACATAATTGCTAGCAGCATAAAATAAATTGAGTAAGCGAAAACATTTTGATTAAAAGAATGTTTTTTGTTAGCTTCTTTTGAATTTTTAATTATTTTTATATTTTTAGTTGTTATATTACACTATATATAGCTTTAACAAAATTTTTATTTGTTATATTTTTAGTTGTTATATAGTTGTAACAAAATTTTTGATTGTTATATTATATTGTATATAGCTCTTGCAAAATTTTTATTTGTTACATTTTTAGTTGTTATATAGCTTTAACAAAATTTTTAGCTGTTATATTATATTGTATATAGCTTTAACAAGATTTTTAGTTGTTATATAGCTTTAACGAAATTTTGCCCAAGCACACAAAAATTGCTATTAGTAGCGCGGCAAATTGAAAAATTCAAGAGGCTTGACTAATTTACTTTGGCGTCATTAGTACCGCCTTTATTTCAGACATCTTCTCCCTCTCTTGTTGTCCTCTGCCTTTGTCCTCTCTCTCTGTTTCAAGCTCGCACCACCAATTTGAGTCAATTGCCGTCCATGAACTCGCACCCATTTGGGTAACTTGGTTGAGCTCGCACCAGGCAAATCCCTAATTCGGCTGTTGTGTTGGCTTGGTGGCAACAAATCAGAAATTAGGGCTTCAAAGCTTGGGTGGTGGGTGGAGTTCAGATCTTAAAGCTTGGGGAAACCGAGAAGTTAGGGATTCAAGCCATAGTTTGAGGTAATTTCAGTATTTTGTGTCTAATTTTGCATTGCATGGTAGACATGTTCTTGCATTGCATGGTAGATTTAGTTTTTAGGCTATTCGATTCCCATCTCTGACAAGCATCTTCTCCATTTCTGAGAAGCACATTTCTAGGTAGAGTGTTTGCTTTGGGGGGTGGTGGTGGTATATTCATTATCTGGAATTGCATGTGAAATTCATGGTGAAAAATCTAATTTTAATGGCTGGAGTTTTGAGTAGGAAATCGCATGACTGTCATAACACTTTCCAGCTTAACCGATGGAATTTCTTGGAGTTGAGTGGATATTTTGGTATAAAGTTTGCTGGAAAATGCTGGTTTTATACTTATTTTGTCTGTTATGAGCCTGTGGGTGTGATTTGTGGCTGGAACTGAAATTTAAAATGATTAAAAGTTGAAGGGAAAAGAAAACTGTGATAACCGAGAGTTGTTACTTGAGTTACAGCTTGTTATCTGAATTTTCTATGGAGAATTATGCTAGGATTGCATGGAATATGTTTATCTCTGATCTTATAGAATATTTACTTGCAAAACTAGTCGGATAATTACTCCCTGCATGTTGAGTTAGGAGGAGGAAAGTAAGGAAGTTAGGGGGGGGAGGAAAACAGTCTTGTACTTGACTGTTTAGCTACTGAAAATCTGCATTTAGCTGAGGACTGAATTACGGTTGCTTTTGCTGGAATTATGTGTTGAAGGTACATATTGTTTGATCCAGATTAAGCAAGGATAGAATAAATACTGAGTGCTTAGTGTTTTCATCCAATAAAAGATGAAATGTTAATGAAACTTAGGAGGTATATTGCTGGAATTTTGTTTGCTCGCTGAAGTGACAATGAGTTGGGTTTGATATGGTGTATTTGGAAACTCTAAGGCAATCTGGTATATAACATCTTGACCCTGTCATTCATGATTCATTTTAGTAAACTTGAGACCTGAAAAGCTAGTGAATTTTGAGAGAAATTAAACAACAAAGGTGAATAAAAGTTGAGTTGGCCGAGAAGGAAGAAATGAAAAGTTTAACCAGCTTTACTCTTTGAGTTGGGTTGGAAATGATTTAATCTTAGTTTATATATCTCACAAGACTTTAAGTTTGGTGTGTGTGTGTATTTGTTGGTAGAATACATTATCCTTAAATCCTTAAGCTGCAGAGGTTGAAACAACCCTCAATTATAACTACTTAAGTGCCTCAAATCCTTAAATTCAGAGTTTACCTACTCAGTTTTGTAGAAAAATTGGTATTAAAAAAAAAGAAAATTTACATATCTCAGATCATCGGCAACTTAGTTGCTGCACTGAATCGTATATTCCCCATTTGTTTCTCTATTCTGTTGACAGCTCCATAGTCTTCCCCTGGTTTATTCTTGAAGAATGCCATTTGTTACTTGTCATGCCAGTTTATTGTTTAAGTAGTACTTCTTTATAATAGCATTTGTAAGTTAAAGAAACTATAGGTAGAGTGTTTGCTCCAATAAATTTTAAACATTTACATTTGTCCCTTTCTTCACTCAAATATTATGCAGGTATGGCCCGTAGAGGTCGAAAATGTAAGCGCGCTGCAAATGGATTGAGAGATGAACCAATTGAGCAACCTCCCTCATGTCATGAAACAAGGCAGCAGCCTCCACTTGGAACAAGCCATGAAAATGTAATTGAACAAGTGCAAGGAGAAGCTGCTCGGGCACCTCAATCTGCAATTCAGAATTCTACATTGGGAATAATACATGAATCAGGTGACCAAGTCACTCAACAAGCTGATGGAGGTTCCAAGTCGCATGAGCACTGCCAGAACTCTCCAATTCAACAATCTCCACTTGGAACAAGGCATGAAGCAACTGAACAAAGTCCAAATCAGGACTCTCGAGGTCCACATTCCAGTGACACCACCTTCATGTCATGCAACTCGGACAATGCAGGTATTACTAACTGTTTTGAACCAATTCCAGAAGTGCATTTTGTTATGTTCATAACTTGCACCTTTTTCTTAATTTATACAGGAAAAGAAACTACAAATGATTCAAGTGAAGTACATCTGAAAACCCGAGGCCCTACATTTATGAAAGAAATTTGGGGTCGGCCTAAGGAACTTCCACGAATTGAGATTAAACTCGATGACAATGGGATCCCAATAAGTGAGAAAACCTCTTTCTCTGAATTCTTGGGTAGTTTGGCTAGGAATGGTATGTATTGTCCAATAGATGTTGAAACATGGCTTAAGATGCCAAGGAAACTTAAAATGGACATGTTAGAAGTGATAAAGGTAATGGTAGCTTTTGTATTATGTATGCTTTGTACAAAAATTACTGTGAAGTTGTGTTGATTTTCTTGTTGCTAACTACGTTTCAGGAAAGGTTTGCTTTGCCTATGGGACTGGAAGCTTGGACCTTAAGATCTATTGGCAAAAAAATGGAGAAGCTGGAAGGCAAATTTAAAGGCTAACTATTTTGATCCTGCCATGCCAAATGCTGAAGCTCGGTTTCAAAAGAACATAAGGGTACGGGAAGAGCAATGGATCAAACTTTGGGCTTATTGGAAAAGTGAAGAAGCAAAGGTACAAATCAGCTACAACATTCTTCATAAAGTTGTGTTTATTCAATGCTGTAATCTTGCTTTTGATTTTGAAATTTAGAAACTAAGTGAGAGGAACAAGAAAGCTAGAGGGGAGAAGAAGATGAACCACACAACGGAAAAAAATCATTTGCTCATCTTCGGAACCACTTGGTGATACCTCATCAACTTTTTAGTTGCTAATCTTTTTGCTCGTACATGTTTCATTATGTTAGCTTGTTTTTTAATTATATGCTAAATGCTAAAACTATAATTAAAACGATTCAATTTCTTATAGTCCAAACAGTTGGGAAGACCTCCTACTAGAGTAGAAATGTTCAATAAGTTTTATACCCATGCCGATGGAACTCCATCAAGTACCATAGTTGCTGAGAATTTGGTAAGGATCCCAGAACACAAGCCTATCAATTCTACCATGGATGTTTTCAGACAGTCTTTTGCAATAACAAGTGTTTTCCTTTATTATGTAGGACAAAATGACTGAGCTGAAAAATCAGCTTCCATCGGATTCGCAAGATCCAGTTGGTCGTGATGATATATTTGCCCAGGTGGTTGGGCAAGACAAACATGGTCATGTTCGCTTGTTTAGTGACGGTGTGAATCCAACGGACTTATGGGAAGACATTCCTAGTCGTAACACATGCTACCGTATAAGTGTTCAACAACAGTCATCATTGGTCCGTTTGGAGGAAAGGCTTCAGCGACAAGATGATGAAATAGCCAGCTTGAAGAAAATGGTTTTAGTTCAACACGGAAGGGGCTCTCCAATTGACAGCCCGAGACATCCTTCATCATCATCTAACAATGTGTCAAGCCATGCTCCATCGCGAGCCACACGACCTATTCGAGTAAATATTTACAACTTCTAAACTTTTGTATTTGTAATCTGGAATTTGGCATGAGTTTGATTCTTGTACTTGTTGGATGTTTGCTAGGTAGGGAATATGGTTTCACTAAAAAGTTTGTTTGACCCAACAAAAATCGTGGCAAAGGGATATTTACGGAGTCTGAATCCATTGGATGAGGTCGGGGGACAACCTCTTGGGCCAAACTGGTGTGAAATACAGATACAAGTTGCAATGAGTCCACGTGAGCAATTGATTAGACCGTATGATTTGCAGCAAACAATTCAAGATGCACTTGGTGCACCAGTTGCTTGGCCTTGTCATTTGGTGAGATATGCACTTAAATACATAGCAGATTTTCTGGAATTTTAGTTCTAGCTATGATGATCTAATGATCCCCTTGGTCTTTTGTGCACAGGTGGAAACAGCTGAAGAATGATGGGGACTTCATGGTTATGACTGAGGAGTCTCAACAAAATGGAAAATTTGGAAGCTACTTCTACTTCTTTCAACTTGTTAGGGATGAGAGTCTTTTAGTTTGTGCACAAGAAAGTCTTTCAAGTTATTGTAAATGACAATCTTTTGGTACTTGTTTGGAATTTTAGTACTTGCTTTTAGCACTTGTTTGCGATTTTAGTACTTGTTATCGACTTTTAATTCAATGAATTATATTTCAGTATCGACTTCTTCTTTTACATTGCTATATGCATTCTGCTCTTTGGGATAAATTTACAAGTCCCTTGGGATTCTGGTTGATGGAATGTACAGCAGGGAGGACTAATTGCAGGTTGCTTCCATATAAAAAAAAAAAAACAGAGAAAATTCTCCTGGCAATTAAAAGTGTCAGCATAGCTTAAGCTTCGAAAAACACTAATAACAAATGGGCATGTCGTCCAACACATTGTAGATTCACATGGCTATGTGTCCTTAAAGCCATATATTAAGACAACTCAAGATGCCTTCATAAATTTGATATCCTACTGATTCCCTACTGATGTCCTAACGCTATACAGACACTTTCTATTATCACAAAAAAAGGATTTTGTTGGCAGAGGTAAAGATATAGCAGCATGGTTTGCCTGACACATTTGAATGCTGCTAAAGATTTGAGGCTATCCCCACATTGGAAGGGACAACACTCGCCCTGCGTGTCAGGATAGATAAAGTGTCAGGTTAGATATTATATACTGACACCTTTAAATGCTGCTAAAGGCCTTTTTTGTTGTAGTGCGGAATGACTTTCAACATACTTGAAAAGAGAAAAAGAAAATCACACGATACAAGGGAATGAGAAACTTCATAGAACAACATATATAGTGCAATGATTATGCCAAAATTAAATTACACTAGAAAACTAGACTCACTTAATTTCTGCCAAAATTGGATGTGTCAATTCAAATTTGGCAAAATTCAATTTTCTCAACTTTTCTAAATAAGAAAACTTTGGCAGAGTAACCTTGCACCATGTGTAGCCATATCAAGCATTGGAATCACCACAAGTGTTGACCTTATTCTTGTCCTTGTTCTTCTGAAAAGCGGAAATAACAAGTTTCACAATTTTCTCTACCGCCATATGGGATACAGGCTCCCTTTTTTTCGGAAACAGGCTTCCATTTTTCTTGTAGGAACCCGCCCATGTTCCATTGCTAGAATCTCCTTCTACAGATTCAAGCTTTCCTTTGCCGTTCTCCATGAAGCAAAATTTCTTTTTGTGTGTTTGAGTGTGTGTATTTTTTGTTTGAAGGTAAGTAAATATGAGCTTGTGGTATGCTTCAAGAGAAAGGTATGGCTATATGTATTTATAGTGTTCAGCATGATGGTTTTATAGTGCATATCTCTCAAAAGATTTCTGGTTTGGGAGGTGATTGAGAGGAAAAATTGGAGAAAAACTGTTAGAAAGTACTTATGAACTATGGGAGATTTACATGGAAAAGGGGCAACAATGTGTACTATTACACATTTTTTTTACTACTTGGCTAAATAACTTTAGTGCTATAATTCGTGCAGCTTCTCAGTGTGAAACTATAAATTATATAAGATGTAACATAAGTAAAATTCAACTTTACTGTCATTTCATTTTTCAACATCCAACAAATGATAACCTTTAAAAGTTTCGTAGGGAAATTTCATTTGTTCAGTATCTTGTCATATCATAAGATGAATCCTTCCCCCCCCCCTTTTTTTTTTTCAGTTCTCAAGTCTATACGTTGTTCAAAAACACATTAGTTTATCATACACGAAAAAGGCAGACGTTTAGATTTTTCTTCCATGTTTAGGATTTATTATAAATAAGAGCTAAATATTATTGCACTATTGCAAAAATTTACAAATTAATTTATGATGTGGTACAACCTAATCAAAAGGGTAGTACACCATTCCTGTTCATGTCCATCTACATATCATTTGCTAGGAACTTACGTGTAGAGAAATTACGTCAAGTGTTTTGTGGTCGCTAGGTGAACCACAATAGTTAAGAAAATGGTTAGTAATTTGATCTACTTTTGCTCAAAATCAACGTTACATTGTTTTCATCCCTCAATAAAACTGTAGGAAGTGACGGGAAATTGATGAAAAAGGTTCTCCGGTGGTGCCGTAACAAATAGACGAAACTAAATTGAATTTCATATGAAGCTTAACAGGAACTGTGGGGAGATAACCTGGAAATTGAAAGCAAACAATTTCATTTCTTTTTAGTTTGGATCACTCTACCAAAGAAAAAAACCTGGATGAATAAATAACACCTTACCCTCGAAACGCAAGAGGGAAAAAGAAAAGAAGTTTGGTTAAGAAATTACCAGTCTGCTGGTCTTGGGAATGGTTAAGGGGCTGTGTATCCTGTATAAATTGACCTGTCTACTTGGTCTTTAATTTTGACAAAGATTGCAAACCACAAATATCTCATGTTTGGGGATTATGTATACGTTGGATTTTCGTGCATATTCTTTTGCATAAATCAAAACGTGTTCCCCAAGGCAAATGTGCAATTTCTTGGTATTACGGTTACCATGAAGCGGTGTAAGATGAAACATGAGGTAATCTACGTTTCTATATATATATATATATATATATATATATATATATATTCCCTGTTTAGTAAAATCCAAATATTAGGAATAACCTATAAAGCATTATCAGTAAGCTACGAAAAGGAGAAATTAAACATTTGCTTGAAGAAAAAAAAGGGAAAAAGAAAAAGATAAAAAAGATTTGAGTTGCAGAATTTAAAGTTCGTAATTTATGATGTAAGGTCCAAATTGATCATTCTGTTACTTTTTGTCTCACTAAATCACGTTTTGTCTCATGAAAACATTGCTATAACAATCCTCGCAAGAAGGATGACTTGTTACTTTTTGTCTTACTAAATGAGGTTTGCCCTTATTAAGAAAAAAGAACCACGAAATCCATTAAATTACCCCTTGATTTACATCTCCTCAGCGTGTAACGTTCCATACCCCATCCATGAAATTTTCACAATAGGGAGAAATACAATTTTGCTCCCTTATGTTTGAATTGTATGCCAAATTGGTTTCTAAAATTTTGACAGCAACAAAGGAAAATACACTTTTTATCCCCCCAAACTGAATCATTTGTTTATTATGATATTCTCTACATATTTCTGTAACTTAATAAGTTTTAAATTTAAATGGCAGAATTTTTTCTAAGAGGATAGACCAATTTGGTTCCCATTGTTTAGTGAAAACACATTTGGTCCCTTAAGTGTTGATTTTTTATCAATTAGGTACAATTGATGTTTAATAATCGAATTTAGGCTAATTTTGAATGTAATCACTCAAATGGAAGGAATAAAATGCATAAGAGGCATGTATCATTTGTAAAAAGAATTAAGATACAAAATTCATCAAAATTTGAAAATAATATGGATAAATGAGATGAAAGGTTGGATTTAAAGAATCATAAGGAAGGTGAAATGGTCCAATTTTGACGAACTTTGTCTCCCTTAGATCTTTTTACCAATAGTGTGTGCCCCTCACAAATTTTATTTCGTCCAAATTAAAAGACACACACACATATTGAAGCAAATGTTATTTTGGGACGGGTGCATAGGAATTTAAGATTTATTTTGCCCTTTTTTCCCCCTCTTGGAGAGTCACATGACTGGTGTTAGACAAGGACTAGCCATAGGTTGAAGACATAACAAAGTTTTTGTATCCTAATTTTCAAAAGGGTAAGTACAAAACTTAAAGTAAAAATTGAGATAACAGATATTTAAATAGAACGTGCTAGTAAAAAGGATTAATCCAAGCTCCAAAAGAAAAGCAAAAAAGGAATAAATTTAACTTAGATTCTCTTTCCTCTTATGTTTCTTTCCAACAAAGTAATGGTGGTTATGCACATTCCAAGAGCAAATAAAATGCACCTTTAGGAAACCTTCTCAGGGTCAGGTGAAGAATGAAAGACCCTTCCAATGCCAGGGTTGACTCAAGCTTTCAGAAAACTCAATCTGTCACAGCACATCAAAGGGCATCTCGTCTATGACGACTAAACATTAAGGTTTAGGAGTACTGGAGTAGCTGGAGTAGCTGGAGAAGCAAAAACTTGTCAGAACTATCCAGTTTAAATTTACATATTTAGCCTATCAATGCAGCAACCAGAGAAAAGAGAGGAAACAAATCATTCACATCCAATATGCTGAAATGGCAACATCTTGTGGAAGGGAATATCCCGCACCAAAGTTTGAGAATATTCTCGGCAAAAGAATCCAAAGGCAGCAGGGACATCATAAAAAACATCAACCTGACAAATAATTGAGGATAATAAGGCAGTAGTAAAATGAATGACATAATCATGAAATAATGCTGTCAAACGTTGAAACTGCAAATAACATGATATCTAATAATTCTGCCAAGTACAAATTAAAAAGCAATCTCTATGCAACTAGCTTCTAATGGAGCAAGACTGCCATGCAAAGTCCAAAGCTTGTACAATCATGTCATAAACAGCACCAAATGAACAATGTTTGTTGAAGAGCACAAAAGGAGAGTTCGTAAAGAAAGTTCAAACATAAAGGACCAACAAAATTCCTCATTGCCAAAACAATGATAGCAAACTACTTTATTCGCATAGATTGCATCCTTTAACGAGTAAGCAGCACAGCAGAACATATTTGTGCACCCAACTTCAAATGCATTTAACACCAAGAAATTAAACCTTGATTCTGCCTTAATTACATCACCCATGGGAAAAGCTCAACAGCCACGATCATTGAAGCCACCTCAAGCATATTCAATCGCACATGTGGATGACTTTCTGGGGAACATTGATATCCTCTGAAGAAACAGGAACTTTTCCTTGATGTCATCCGGAGGTAGACCAGAATGTAGCTTTATTCTTTTGAGGGCTCTTCCATGATTCAGAAGATACCTTACTGTTGAAAGCTCATCTTTGAGGCCAATAAAATTCCAAATAAAAATTTCTCTGAGACTTGACAACAAGCAACTTGGAAACTTCTTAGGAACCCTCCAGCATCCACTATGTGTTTCTCGACATTCCGAAAGCTAATTACGACAAAACAGCTTTTCAATACACTCTCCACTAAAAATACAATCAAAGTCTTAACAGAATTACTTCTTTCACATTCTATAATTCTCTTTCGCCCTCGACATAAGAGGGCCTTAAGCTGACCTTGTAAAGTTTGAAAAAAATGTAAGTTAGTGGAGCTCTCAAGCAAATCTGGTAGAAATTTCAACCCACAGCATCCAGCTTGTACCATCAATGAGGTTAATCTCTCAACCTTTGTTGACAAAGGGTAAGTCGCTTCGTTAATAACTACAGAAAAACCATTCACCTTGTCATGGATTTGAGCTCTGATCTGCAACTAAGTACAAAGGCATACAAGACAATTGTTCAATTTCCTTAATTAAGTTCTTTGTGCACCATATGGTATCTTACCTATTTATAGGCTTAATGAGAATTAGAACTAGTAGCTTCACCTTACTGGCATCAAATGAAACCGTCAGAATCTTCACATGATGAAGTGCTTGAAGTAGTTTAACAACTGAATTGCAGTTTGGGAGAGTGAAGAATAAAACAACATCAACATATGCTTCTACTAAAGAGGTATGGCTTTCAACTATGAAGTCTGTATCTCTAAATCTTCCAGATACAGGTACTCAAGGGTAGGAGCATTTATCTCGAGCTTATAGTGGAAATCAGGATTATGTGCACAATCCGCATGAAAATGTAGTTAAAGTCTTTCTAGAACAGGAGATAATATCGTAATTATAGCCACATCATGACAAACATCTCTTGTGATAGGTAAGGATTTTAATACTGCACAGCGAGGTATATAAGCTTCTGAATAGAATCATTGGATTCAAATTCAACTGAATTAAGGTACAGGATAACAAGCCTAGGAAGACAGACGAAGTTTGGAACTTTGATGACAATATGATTGGATAATTCAAGAAGTTCCAGTGTTTCGCAAGTATGGAGGCTCCTACGCAATTTATACCATACATCAGGACGATAAAGAGAGACATCAAGCACTCGAACATTAGAAATTGCAGGGGTGACCCATCTATTCATGTTGAAGATATCACAACCAAATTCCCATTTCAGACAGAACTTATCTAGGGATTGCACATCACTGAGAAGCAAAGCCCTGTCAACAAACTTCACAACTTTCATCTTTTTAATGAAGCATTCACTACGTCTACAATACACCAAAACCGTCAAAATGAAAACTAGGGAATTTTAGTCCAGAGAAACTCCCCATCATCTTGATGAAATGCTGGTTGCCACAACTTCTTTTGGTGGAAGAAAAGACAGAATGGAATAGACAATCGAGTTCAGCAAATTACTAATCCTATCGTCCAAAATCACCAATTCACCGGAGGCTTTCTTATGCTTGTAGCTTGATCTTTTACCAGCAGATCGAGTCCAATATCCATTTGGCATAGTCATGAAAACCCTAGGTCATAGATGTTCTTTGAAGTTGTAATGGTTAACTTTGAACTCAAAATGAAGGGTTCAGAGCAGTGTTTTGAAACCGCGAATCAGCCATGCCTCTGGTCCGATTCATACTTGAGGTTCAAAAGTCATAAAAAACGGTCAAAACTGGTCAAAATAGTCAAAATCGCATGAACTGGGTTGAATCGTGAACCACGGTTCTCTGATTTTCTAACAATTTTTTTCATTAAATTGAAAAAGTAAAATGGTCAAACCCTAAAATCTAAAGACTCTCTCTCTTTCAAGCCATAGCCGTCACTGTTCCATTGATCATCTACTGAAATCATTACAATCAAGTTTGCTTTCTTCTTTCATTTTCTGCACTCTGGTTTCTGTACCATAACACATAAAGGCTGCTAATAGTTTTGAATGCCAAGAGGAATGAGTTCAGAGACCCACGAGTAACTTCCATGGAGTGGTTGGATATTGTCAAAGGGGTAATAAAGGAGAACAATAGTTGTAATCTATAAGTTTGTGGGCACTTGAATAAGAGTTGGATAGCACTGATGCCATCTATGTCAGTATAAGATCTCAACCATGGAGAAATTAGAGTATTGATGGCGAGAGATGATTTATTGGAACTGGAGATCGGGACAACTTGTTTACATCTTGCTTTACAATGGTTCTTCTTCTTCTTGTTCTTTTGTTTCTAATATGATTTTTGTTGCTATGCTTCTGATAGACCAACAGTGATATCAACTTCTTGTAATTTTTTATTTTTTTTATTCTCACGATTTTTTCCTCTTTAGTGCTTAACTTTTGCCCTTGTATGTATTTTTTTCCTTTTGTGGGATGAAAAGAAAGAACTCCTAATGGGTTTATGTAAAAAGTGTTTGATTTTAGTTAATTTAGAAAATAATGATTTGCATTAAATTTTCAAATGGTGTTGATTAGATTAGCATTTATCATTTAAACTTTCTTTAGCATCATTGTTTTTAAAGTGGGTTGTATTTAGCTTTCATTTCTGGAATTTGTTTAAACGATGAACATGGTGTCTTGAGGTTTACTTTCTTTGTTCAAGAGTTAGGGGTGCACCTGATTAGTAATCTATGATGATGATGATGACGACAACGACTTCTTATGGTGAAGTTTCTTGAAGCTACGTCATCGCCTAGGCTTTTGAATTGTTCTTTTTGGGCTCTAGTTTTTTGGATTTGTTATATAAATAACTTTTAATTTTAGAATCTATGGTGTTTTATGGTAGGAATTAAAGATGAATTTATGGTGTTTACAATTGCCAAAAAAAAAAAATATTAAAGATGAATTTATGGTGTTTGCAATTGCCAAAAGAAAACACTAGGTATTTTGAATTTTTCGGGAAGTTTTGAACCTTTTTTTCGTAGGATGTCTTATTCCATCACATAGGTATTTTATATTTTATTTTTTTTAATAAAAATCATTAAACCGAGGTTGAACCGTGACCCAGCCACTTGACCGGTTCATTTAACGGTCTGAGTTTTAAACATTGGTTCAGAGCCAGAGGAAACATCTATCGACTGTAGCGAGGTAGTAGTCTCTGCAACCGATAGAGATTTTAAAATGAAAACAAAAGAGAGGAAAAATCTAACGAATTTCAGTAAACTGAAGAAGGGATAATTTCAAACACCACGCTTAGGTTTCTGCTATTTCACCTAAAGCACCCCTAATGTTCTAAAAATATTACTGACCTCCTCTAAAACCATGTCTTTTGTAGCAATACCACTCCTATATGATAAAAGTGTTCTGAAAATAACCAATTAAGGAAAGAGATGTAATTTTATTCTAACTCTACCCTTTTGGGTTGTCCTATCTTGAATTTTTTACCAAATTAATTTTTAATATAAGATTTTCATGGGAAGACTTAAAAACATTTTAGGGGTTGGGACTTTTATTGTATGTTCAACAATAAGAGTTAAAATAGTGATTCTTTTCTACTTTTTGGCTTTTTCTTCAAGATTTTTTTGCCTGCATAGTTGTTAGAATATAATGAGGTAAATTTAATATAAATTTGATATAGAAGGATATTAAAAGTGCGAGAGAGATGTCTCATGCAAAATTAATTTTAAAATATCCACTTTTTATGGATTTCAATTTATTATCTTTTAATTTTTTTTGTCTAATTGATTATCATAAGGTTAATACAGGAAGACCAAAAGTGGAGAAAGGGGGAAGGGGAGAGGGAGGGGGAGGCGTCTTTAAGTGAAAAAATAATTATTAGAGTAGCTACTTCTTGTGGATTTTGAGTTTTACTTTTCCAATGTTTTTGGACATAGTTAATCAAATAGTAAAGTTAAATGTATATGAGGTTAATATAATACAATAAAAAGTAAGTAGAATGTTTACTTGAAACGATAATTTTATTAGAATCCCATTTTTTAAGAATTTTTTTTCTCTTCCAATTCCTTTTTTTGGCTTAAATAATTGTTAGAGTAACAAAGGCAATTTAATATAACAATGCCATAGGAGAATCGAGAGACAGAGAGAGAGAGAGAGAGATAGAGAGAGAGAGACGTTTAAGTAAAACATTAGTTGCCAGATTAATGAATTTTGGTATTTCCTTCTCCATAATTTTTTCCTTAAAATGTATTAGAATTAGTAAAAGAGATCCAATATAAAGTTGGTATTGGAGAACTAAGAAATATTGGGATGGAAAGGGTGTTTATGTGCAAAAACAATTTTTCACATGGCAATTTATTTTTATCAACTTATAGTTTTTCCTTCTAGATTTTTTCCTAGACAATTGTTAGAATAGACAAGGATAATTTAATACATAGTTGGCATAAGAGGATTAATTGAATATACGGGATGTTTTAAGTATACAAAGAACTTGAAATAATCACCAATTTATTATAGTGCTTTCAGGTGAAAGCCAGGAATATGTGAAGTCCGCTAGTATTAATATATAGCCAAAATGTCATATATAACCTTTTCTTAATGTAAATTTCTTACATTTTATCTATGGACTTGGAGATTATCACGCTCTACCGCCCTCAATTTAAAAAAATATGTGTTTTCCCTTTCTATTTAACAATATCTTTTTGGTGAATAATGGCCTTTCCAAACAAGGTTGGACATAAAGGTGAACAGCCATTGCCTGCATTGAATTTGACAATTTGACGGGAGCTCATCATTCACAGACCATGTTAGATTCTCCTTTCCCATTTTGCATTAATCAATTTCTAAGATATTATTCAACTGAAAAGAGGAAATGATAAAGGAGCTAAGAGGGTGAACGTCCACTAACCATTCAAGAGAATAATTTTCCGTTCCATTTGTCGGTTGTAAGGCTATAGTTGAGTTGAGTTGAACTGAGTAGCACTGTGCTCGAGTTCAACTCGAAAATAAGAAGGTGCTGCTCGAGTTTGAACGAGAAAAATTTTTAACCACTCGAGCGTGAGCTTGATGTTGACCAGTCTACAAGCCTTAACAAGCTCGCGTACTTGACTCGAGATTGAAGGCAGAAGCAATCACTGTTCAGCAATAGAATTAATTTGAACACTATTGAAAACTAACTCATTCGTATGCAAGTCCTTAAATATGACATGAAACTTAGATAAAACTTGCATTGCTATCTAAATTTGCATAAAAGGCTCAAAAATGAATACTAGCAAACAGAATTAACTGTAATTTATATAGACATCCAATACCAAAAGGTCCCAAACCAATACTAGACCGAGGACAAAAATTGTGACTTTGGTTTGGCCA